>NC_142468.1:105396389-105548738 GCF_049115385.1 Moschus berezovskii | reverse complement strand
ACTGCTGCTACTGCTGCTAAGTCACTTCAGTCGTGTCCGACTCTGTGTGACCCCATAGATGGAAGGCCACCAGGCTCCCCCGTCCCTGGGATTCTCCAAGCAAGAACACTGGAGTGGATTGCCATTTCCTTCTCCAATGTGTGAAAGTGAAGTTGCTCAGTCGTGTCCGACCCTTAGCAACCCCACGGACTGCAGCCTACCAAGCTGCTCCATCCATGGGATTTTCTAGGCAAGAGTACTGGAGTGGCTTGCCATTGCCTTAGGTAATTATATTTGCACTCATCTTACACATCAATTTAGGGAGAAGTAAGATATTGACAATTTTGGGCTTTTTATTACAGAACATGTTTATTTCTGCACTTATTCAGGTCTTCTTTTATGTCCTCCAACAATGTTTAATAAAGTTTTCCATTACATACTAAAACTATTAAAATTATGACATATTATTTTATTTAATTTTAATGTCATTTTCAATTGTATTTTTTGTTATTTCTGGAGTGAAGAAAGTCTAGTTTTATATATGTGTGTGTGTTTGTGTGTGATACATATATATATTTACTTGAAATTAACCACTAAAATAAACTCTAAGTAATTCAAAATTTTATTCAATTTTGGGAGGCTTAGTATATAACATTTCAGCTATGATAAATATGTTTTTCTATTATTTTTCAGTATTTTATTTTATATCTTAGATCATGACATTTTGAGCACTTAGTACATTTTCTGAATTTTTTTCCAAAAAGCTGGAGAACAAAATAGATATTTGCCATAAAATTTGTGAGACAGTTCAACTCCAGTAAGATTTGCTGATTTTAATCTATTTATACAATATGTTGAATATTTTGCATTTTACAAAAATAATTTAATATTCGAGATAAAAACTACAGTTTGCACTTGGCTTATTTGACATGGATAAAATTGCTAATTTCATTGGAGCTACTGTTAACATTTCCAGTAGGTAGAGGTAAATCTTTTAGGTGGTATAAGAAATCTAAGAAAATGCATTTAAAGCTGGAAGTTAGACCGCCTATCAAAAATTAATACAAATTTATAAGGAGCTTGGGCGCCATCTAGAGAGAGCAACCTCCTGTTTCTCTTCCTGGCTTTAAACAAGAAATCAAGAATTAGGAAGGAGAATTTATAAGAATGGGATGAATTCTTCCCAATCCCCTCAATAGATTCGGCTCTAAGTCCTGTACCTCCCAAATAGGAAGTCAGGCTGATTATTCTCATCATTACCAAAAAATAGCTATTTTCACAGACAAGTTTTAACATTATTTTGAGAACTTTCTTTCCTCTAGTACCCATCAGCCAAGTCTATAATCCCAGTAGACATCACAACCTACTAAAAAGGCAAGTCAAACTATTAGTAGTAGCAAGAAATTATCTATTGCTTATGATTTAAAATTTTTGTAACCTACCATAGATTTACAAAACTAATTCTTTAACTTCTCTAAAAGTGTGGATGAGCCTTCTAAATTTGAGGAGGAACAAATACATATAATACTCATTATAATCTTAATTTGCAAGATTTTATTTTGAGCATAATTTGTCAGATTGGTTAATATGTCCCAAGAAAAATAGGAATTGTTTAAGGCTGCTATGGAAAGAGTGGTTAAAGGTAATTCTTCAGTCAGTATTCAAAAGACAGATTTTGAAAAATTAATAGAATTAAAATAATTTTTAATTAAAAATAATATAATGGATGAGAAACTAAGTAAATAACTTGGCTATCTCAGTATTATTAGCTACTTGATGATTTTATCCCCATTTTTATATATGAGGGAACTGTCACAGAGGGGCTTTATAATTTATCTAAGTTTCCATATCTAGTAAGTAAAGAACTAAGATTCAAACTCAGTCTGTTTTTAGACTCCATGCACCTCTTTATAATTCTTATGCTACCTCTACCTTTAACCCAAATTCTGGAAACCATATTTATAAACAACCCATTCCCAAAATCCTGAAAGAGTTTAAAAATTAACAGAGTGAAGTTGGGTCCATGGACAAATAATGCAAAAGCTAATTTATTTTCCTTTATACTCAAGATTTCTTGAAGTGATATTGAACACTTCAACTGTAAGACTTGCCTGTTCACAAGTATTGAGGTTTTGAAATAACCATATATAATAAATATGACGAAATTTTCAAGTAGTGTTGATTGTAAAAAGCTAAACAGTAAATAGTAAATAATTTTTAATTTTGCCATAGAGGTGTAGTCGGTAGAAAAGCATTTTCCAAAATTCATGTCCGCCTGAAATCTCAGGATGTGACCTTGCTTGGAAATAGAGTATTTGTGGATACAATAAAGATATTGGTATAAATGAGGTCATACTGGATTAGGGTGATCCCTGGATCCGATGAATGTGCCCTATGGAGACAGAAAAGGACACACAGTTACACAAACGAAATTCCATGTGAAGACACAATATGCAGAGTTTGGAGTTACGCTGTCATAAACCAAGGAACACTTGGAGCTGCCAGAGCTGGAGGAGGCAAGAAGGGATCCTTTCCTGGAACTGTCAGGGGGAGCATGGTCCTGATGACACCTTTATTTCAGACTTCTACCTACTGGATGTGGAACAATAAATTTCTGTGGTTTTAAGCCACAGTGCTTGTAGCAATTTGTTATCATAGCCCTAGGAAACTAATACAACCAAGGAAAGTTACTTCATGTACTAGAAAAAAATTAAGGCTAAATACAAAGTTGCACCACCAAATTAACATGAAAATCAGATTTTGAATGATGCAAATTGATGGCAAGAATGTGGAAATATAGGACTCATGCAACATTAGTGGGAGAAACCAGTTTGGAGAGAATTGTGGCATTATTTATTGTACAAGGGAATGGTAACCCACTGCAGTATTCTTGCCTGGAGAATCCCATGGATAGAGGAGCCTGATGGGCTACAGTCTATGAGGTCGCAAAGAGTTGGACACGACTGAGTGGCTAACACACAATGGAACTAAATATATGCGTATATTAATGCCAAGCAATTCCTCCCTCACACCCACTGGTGCTCACAAAGTGGCAGCTGATCCTGTAAGGGCCAGCGATGAGAAAGGCTCTGTGGATGGAACTGCCCCGAGCCTCACACTCCTCCTTTCCTTCATGTCACACTGGCCCCACCCAGGTGCCAGTGCCATGTCAGTCACCAGCTAGCCCCTGAGAAGATTTTAAGATGCCCCTTGGTGACGGTGAGTGGTCCCCTTCTGGATCAGACCTTCCTGGGAAGGCTTATGGCTCTACCAGATGGAGAGAGGCCAGTGGTGGCATGCGGAGATCTAGAACGGAAAGGGAGCAGAGACATGACCTGGGTGAGGATCTTGTCTATTTCCCAGCACCTCGACCAGTATCTGGCACACTGGAGGATAAGGCACAGAGAGGTTAAGCAACATTCAGAGATCATCCAGCAAGTCAGGTGCAGAGCTGGTCCAGGAGTCTCATGTTTAATTCCAAAGCTGGGATTTGCATTTTTAGGTTCCTTCAAGCACAGATCAGAGGGAAGGCTGTGCTGTGGGTGGAGGTAACCTCTGGCTGCAGCATTTCAGCTCTGAGGTCCCAGGGAAAAGAAACTCTCCCCTGGAATGGAGCTCTGTATCTAATAAGGAAGCCCATTTCTCATTTCAGTGTGGAACTTTGGGATCCCTTTTAATTATTAAAAATTTTTTTTCCTGAATATTTGTCCTCCAAGAAAATGTGGCAAAAAAAAAAGTTTTATAAGAATTGTTCCATCCTGAAACACTGAAACTGTTTGAAATTACCGACATCACTCAATGATAAAGCTTAGAAAATTCTGTCATAGAATAGAAGTGAAATGTTTGCTAAATAAACAAATTAATAAATAAAATTGTTATTATGTGATAAGTGTTTGTGAATGTTATGTTTGCTCTTAATAAAACCCATAAAAAGAGTATTGAAACCAACCATATAGTGTCAATGAGAGAACATTAATTAAACACTAATATTTAAGTAAATTTGTTAGCAGTCACACTAGAGAAAGATCCTCTACATTAAAGTCTTTCACAAACTTCAACGACTCTTATCAGTCTCAAACTAACATAGTCGGTAGTTAATGTTAAATAATAAATAGTTTTAAAAACAGTTGAGCAGATAGTTCTATGCCCTCAATGATGTTTTTACCTTAACCTGGCCTCCTGTTTTAGGATTAACATTGTCCTTTTTATGTACACACTGTCCATGCTACATGATGCTATCATTTAAAGTTTGACTTTTTATTGCATTTTTTTGTCAAGAGCCACTAATCAAGTTACCCCTTGAGGCTTGCAATGATGTTTCATTTCTTATTCCCACTAGATTATTACACAATCTCTGGCATAAAATAGATTCTCAGGGCAGATTCATTTTAAGCAGTTAGTGCTACGGTTAATTATGTGATGAAGATTTAAAGATTTAAGGGGAATCAATTACATCTTAACCATTTTCAGTTAGTGTGGCAGTGAAATGGTCAGTTAATATATCTAAGAAGTCAGTAGTGACATGGGATTAGAAGGAGAGACAAAAGAGTAGAGGAGAGCCATTTACAGAAAATATACTCTGGTAACCAGTATAGTTGCAGGTTAGCCATAGAAATCCCAATTTATATGTTAATGTCAGATGCATTAACCTCTCTTATTTGTTGGTACCTGTACAATTTAACCGGAGAAGGCAATGGCAAGCCACTCCAGTACTCTTGCCTAGAAAATCCCATGGATGGAGGAGCCTGGTAGGCTGCAGTCTGTGGGGTCGCTAGGGGTCAGACACGACTGAGCGACTTTACTTTCACTTTTCACTTTCACACATTGGAGAAGGAAATGGCAACCCACTCCAGTGTTCTTGCCTGGAGAATCCCAGGGACGGTGGAGCCTGGTGGGCTTCCGTCTATGGGGTCACATAGAGTCGGACACGACTGAAGTGACTCAGCAGCAGCAGCAGCAGCAGTACAATTTAACATATTCTAAACATGTGTGGAGAAGACTCTTGAGAGTCCCTTGGACTGCAAGGAGATCCAAACAGTCCATTCTAAAGGAGATCAGTCCTGGGTATTCATTGGCAGGACTGATTGAATTGAAACTCCAATACTTTGGCCACCTGATGCGAAGAGCTGACTCATTTGAAAAGACCCTGATGCTGGGAAAGATTGAAGGCAGGAGGAGAAGGGGACGACAGAGGATGAGATGGTTGGATGGCATCACCAACTCGATGGACATGGGTTTGGGTGGACTCCGGGAGTTGGTGATGGACAGGGAGGCCTGGCGTGCTGCGGTTCATGGGGTCGCAAAGAGTCGGACATGACTGAGCGACTGAACTGAACTGAACTGAAACATGTGTGGTTATCAAAGCTGTTTATTTCTGTACATATCAGAAACTTTCCTTTGTTTATAGTAATTTTAGCATTATCTTCTCTAATGGCCAGTGGCAAAGATTTCTTTGAAATAAATGTCATTTCCAGAAACATTTAATGAGTGGCAAGTTTATACTAGTATTTAGATTATATAATGTATTAGGATGGTTAAAATATGATCTTTAATTTTGAAACCATCAGTGTTTAGGCATTTTTAGAGAAACATTTTAATTAATACTGTAATTTAACAGACACCATTAGATATTTTTTTTTCTTTGAATCTATGGAAATATGAGATCTTATTTCTGATATGAGCAGCTTTAGCCCACAGCAGTCAGATAACCAGTGTGCACAGAAGCCTGAGAATCCTAAACACAACATCAGAGGTAGAAAAGGCAAAGTGAGCATTAAAGAAAGTAGCAGTAGCTTCTGAATGGAAACCTGTTGGTGTTCTTTAAAATATAAGAGCAATGGCAGATTTGGCATAAGAATTTATTTTACAGGCTGGAGTAGAAGGCTTTCAAAGTCATGTAGTTCAACTCTAAAGAGTTTTGAGAAGAATGTTCATGACAGGAGTAGCAGTAAAAAGTCATCAAAGAGTAGTATTAGGGACGTGTTATTGGGGACAACTGACATAGAGGAGGGTAGAAGGAAATACGAAAACCCAGAATATATGGAAGTCTATCTGACATGACCTTATGGGGCTCTAGAAGAATTATGCATGAGTGTTTCAGTTTGATGTGCATCACATCACTTCCCCAAATATTGTGGCTCATATAGCCACTTTATTCTGCTTGCAAATTTGTGGGTCAGTGAGTGAGAAAGGGCTGAGACAAGTAGTTCACATCTGAGCAACATAGGGTCAGTTTATTTTGAAACTGAACTCATCTTGGGTAATCTTTCAAGAGGGCTTCTTTTCTCATACGTCAGTCATTATGAGCTGTAAATCTTCATTGGGAGAGGCATGTCTCATTGTAGAAGAGTATATAGAAGAAAAGGTGCATATTTCTTTGGAAAATATGATCTGCTATAGGAGGATAGTCAGGATTGTGACCCAGTATCTTGCTAACATTATATCATAGGTGAAAGAGCTATTGAACCAGAAGAATAACTGAGAATATTAATAAAGAGACAGAAATAATGAAAAAAAGACATTTTGGAATGAAAAAATACAATAACAGAAATGAAACATTCACTAGTGGAAATGAAACACTCAACTGCACTTTGGCTTTCAGAAGAAAATAGCAGTGAACTTGAGGATAAGTCAGTTGAGAGTATCCAGTCAAGGAACAGAAACAAAGAAGAATAAAGAAAAATTAAAAGCGCTTTAGAGACCTGAGGAGTACCATTAAAAGTACTAAAATATATAATGGTAATTGTAAAGGAAAACAAGACAGAAAGAAAGAAATAGAAAGAATAGTTAAAGAAATAACAACAACAAGAGACCCAAAACCTTCCTATACTTGATGAGAAACACTAATATATATGCCAAAAAATCTCATGTGTGAGTGCTCAGTACTTGAGTCATGTCCAATTCTTTGCGATCCCATGGACTGTAGCTTGCCAAGCTCATCTGTCCATGAAATTTTCCAGGCAAGAATACTGGAGTGGGTTGCCATTTCCTTCTCCGGGGGATCTTCCTGACCCAGGGATCGAACATGTATTGCCTCCGTCTCCTGCATTGGCAGGTGGATTCTTTACCTCTGCACCACCTGGGAAGCCCTCAGTGACCTTAATAAATTCAGGTTCACAGCTACATACATATTAGTCAAACTGTTAAATACTAAGTAATGGATCTTGAATCCAGAAAAAAAAATACTCATACATCACACACAAGTTACTCTCAATATGTTTACAGTTCGTCCCTCATCAAAAAGCATAGATGCCAGAAGTTAGTGGAATGACATACTTAAAGTTCTAGAGGGAACAAAGCAGATGTTATTCTTAAAATATTATTTCTCTACCTTTACTTGTCTTTAGGCTACCTGAAGGAGTAGCACTTGTTTTTATTTCACATAGCTAGTAACTCACTCAAGATAGAAAAGCAGACAACATTCCTCAAAACATTGTAATGCAAATAAAAAATCCGCAGCAACCTTGGACAAAAGTTTACTGTTGAGGTATACAATAGAACACCAAAACTTATGGAACAAATTTGGGGAGAGTTTCTTTGGGAAATTGTCTCTTTCAAAAGTGACTAGGTACATTGAGGAATTAGAAAGTTACATGCATGACCAGAGTGAGATATACGCTCAAAAAAATTTAAAAAGACATGAGAAGACTTTAAGCTTTCAACTCTGACTGGTCTCTAAGCTAAGTGCAAACAGAAAGTTAAGGCTTAAGGCAAAGTTGTAAATGGCCTGTTTAAGCACTGAATACGTGTTCCTGCACAGAGCCAATCTGCAAAGTTTTAGTGGTTCTTTCTTCCTTCCCTCTCTGTGTTTTCTTTCTCTTTGTCTTCCTCTCTCAATCTCTCTCTCCTCGACTCCCTTTCTCTCTCTCACCTGCTCTTTACATTCAGAAAAGCTCTGTCAAAACACTAGCTGAAGACAGAGGAGTCCAAGATGGCAAAATAGGAAGAACCTGAACTCATTGCTTCCCCTGGAAAAATAAACTGACTAAAACATACCTCATACTTGATCAAGGATGTGGTGTGTTTATTCCAAATTTTGTATGTGAATAAATGTGATATCTTGTTAATTTTTATGTTTGACATTTATTGAAGTAAGATGTTTAATGTTCACTGGCCTATTATTCTCTTCATTTAAAAAATAATTTTCTTATACTCTTTGTTCATTTTTCTCTTCAAGTTTTCTTACTGATTTGTAATTTATTTATTTTTTTCTATATTGAAGATATTAGGCCTTTGTGATCAGGGCTATAATACCCACTCTGGAACTTTGTGTGGATTGGAAAAAAATTGTGATTCCATTTTGGCAGACGCAGGCTTGGTCAGTGTAAATGGTTCATTGGAAGGGTGTGGCACAGGCTGGATGTCAGCCCCCAAAGACCCTTTGGCCAGTAGGACTTGAGCAGTTAAAGCTTACATGATTCACAAGTTTAGACATACAGTTAACCAGTTTGTAGCTGGATTTTAATATTATTGTGATGATGTCTCAAATACAAAATGTTTTTTTAATTTTAAATATTTTGATAATTTATCCTTCTACTATCTGAATTCTTCCATTGTGGAGAGAAGCGGCGGTAGAGGGGAAAGGAGAGGGAAGGGAAGAAAACGGACAAGAAGAGAAGAAATTTATTCTAAGGGATGGTTCATGTGATTTGGAGCCCTAGCAAGTCAGGTAATCTGAAGTGTGGACTGGCAAGCTGGAATCCCAAGCAAGCTGATGACTTTTTTTTTCTTTTTTTGATTGTTGTTCTTCTATTCAATCTCAAAGATTTAGAGGATAATCTAGAGTATTCATTTAGCCTTCAACTGATTGGATAAGGCCCACCCACATTGTGGATTGTGATCTTCTTTACTCAGAGTTCACCAATTTAACATCAGTCTCATCCAAAGACACTCTCCATGTTGACACGTATAATTAATTATCACATTTAGTAAATCCTTCCCTACCTCTGTATCAAGTGTCCACTTCTGTGATTTGTCACAGTTTCTCTGTAGTTGTTTTACATAATATAGCTGTACTCACATAAAAGCTACATTTCAGACGCAAGTGACACTGATATGTCGTCTACTTCTACAATCATTATTTAGCAACCATTCTTTCTGTGTTTCTAATAGAGAAACAGAACCTTAGAAAGGTTTTATTGTCCCTTTCAGTGAACTGTAATTATGTAACACCAGTTTGGAACTGGTCTTTTCATTACATGCAGGTGCTATCTTGGAAGAAAAATGTGTTATAAATTTGACTGCATATATATGTCTAATATGGAATTCAATGATATGCAGATAGTTGCAAATGTGATTACCATTCATTAGAACATTCTAGGATTTTTGCAACCATACAACCATTAGAATAAGAAACTTGATTTAATTTAAAATGATTTGGGTAAGTAAGTGGGACACTAATTATAAATGATCTGTAGTAACCCAGAAAAGAGGTGATCATATGAATCTGACTTTGAGAAAGCAAATATTTTGTTATATATAAATCTGATATTGCTGGTAGGAATGAGCCTTCTCCAAAGTGTTATGCTGGATCTTCAGCATATTTTTAGAATGTAACTTGTTAATTTGACTATTTGAGCAAGAAGCATGCATATTTTTGAGGTCTTCCCTCATAGCTCAGTTGGTAAAGAATCTGCCTGCAATGCAGGAGACCAGGGTTCAATTGCTGGGTCAGGAAGATCCTCTGGAGAGGAAATGGCAACCCACTCCAGTATCCTCGCCTGGAGAATCCCATGGACAGAGGAACCTGGCAGGTTACAGTCCATGGGATTGCAAAAGTCGGACACAACTTAGTGACTAAACCACCAACCAAAAGTATATTTTATACTTTTTAAACTAGATAATGATGCTTTATTATTCTAGTTGACTTATTAAAGTAATTGCAGCTATGATTTTATAACCTGACAGACATTTAAAATGTTTCTTCCATTGGCAACTGGGGAAGTGAACATGATTCACTACCAACAATTTCCACTAGAAGATGGCTTATTCCCCAGACTCCGTCATGATAATTAGACAAAAATAGCTGGTCTTTAAAGGATTCTTAATCTGACAGGCAAGAGGATATAGACATTAATGTCTGAAATCTGAGGGAAACTCAAATCTGAAGTTCTCTATCTTCTTAAAATGATACTTCTCTGACTTATTTTTTAGGAGGCAGAAGAGATAATTAAATCTTCTCTGGAATTAAAATATGTATGTTTTAAAAAGTTTTATTTAAGTATAATAGATGTAAAATTCAAACTGAGGGATCTACAGTGTCAGTACTGAATATTTTAACTCCAGGTTAGTAAAAATCACTGGATGTATATTTAAGTGAATGTGTGTCTAAACAGAAAAGTCAGATAGAGACTGATTTGTTCTTTTAACTTGTATATTAAATGATTAGAGTAAAGCGTATTAACATTTAAATTTCTTCATTGCTATACTTAAGCATCTTTTGTAGGTATGCAACCTCATTTTTTTTTCCTGATTACAAATTCAACATTGTTTAATTATCTTTAAAAAGCGCTTGCAAATCATAAAAGGGTCTCTGAAATTAGAACCCTATATAAGTTTTTCTTATTTTACCTTTTTGAGTATCTATTTTATTTATTTATTTATTTATTATTTTTATTGGAGGCTAATTATTTTACAATATTATATTGATTGGTTTTGCATACATTGACATGAATCTGCCCCAGGTGTACATGAGTTCCCCTTCCTGAACCCCTCTCCCACCTCTGTTGAGATATAGTTTACATATCATACAGTTCACTCACTTTAAGTGTTCAGTTCGATGGTTTTTAGTATCTTTACATTTCAGAGTTGTGCATCCATCACCAATATCTAATTCTGGAACATTTTGACTCAACGGCAAGTGTTTTTTTTTTTTTTTTTTAATTTTTTGTTTCCTGAATTTTCCATTTGATTATTTTAACTTTTCATTCTCTTAATTTTTATAAAACACTAAATTAAACATAGTTATGTTTTAGATTTACATGTGACATTTTTCATGGTCATAAAGAGGAAGAAATATCAATAAAGATACTGCCATTATGGTCTGTACTATGTATGCTACAATGGGTGTCAGGGTAATCCAACTATATTTATGAAGAGTTCCTGAATTGTGATTTATGACCACTCTGTCCACGAAGCACTTAATTTCAAATTTATAACCCCAGTCTATTAACAAAGGTGTTGCAATTAAATATTTATAAAAGTTCAAGAGGAATAAAAAATTTTGAGTCCTTATTATCTTGACAAAAGTCTGTTGAGATGAGTACTATTTGAGTGGTTTAAAACAGATAAAACCATTAACTCCTATAGATTTTAAATTTTTACTATTGTGTCCTATTCATATCATTAGAATATTTCAAGCATGGAATGTGTTTCTTTATGTGCTTAGTCGCTCAGTTGTGTCTGACTCTTTGGGGCCCCATGTAGGCTCCTCTGTCCATGGAATTTTCCAGGCAAGAATACTGGAGTGGGTTGCCATTTCCTACTTCAGGGGGTCTTCCCAACACTGGAATCGAACCCACATCTCTTGAGTCTCCTGCATTGGCAGGTGGGTTCCTCATCACTAGCACCACCTGGGAAGCCCCTGTGTTACTTTAGTTCCCTGTAAAAACTTTATAATACTATTTTTTCAATTTTATAAAGGGTAAACATAATTAAACTCTTACAAAGGACAGTTCTACATGTTTTGTAAAATTTTTCATAAAGAACTATTCAATGACTTTACAAATTGGTTTATACAGTAACTTCCTCTTGTGATGAAAGTGAAACACAAGCTTATCTCTCTTGATAAATCAATATTGGGATCTATACATCCCATTGTACTTCTGGGGAGCTCAAAGCTATATTTTTAAATCAAATACTGACCTTAGCAATCTCTTATACATAATTGTGAAAGCAGCACACCCCCCTCACCAAATTATTTCATAGGTTTTATGCTCTGATTTTTGTTGAGAGGTCCTAAAAAAAATCTCATTCATTGAAAGCCATCTTAAAATCTTTTCAAAACAGTTTATAAAAAAAACAATTAGACCATTAGCTTTGTATTCCCAAACCAAATTAAAAAAAATAACAAAAGCAGTAATTTTTAAAAATGTGTGGAATCAGGGAAATTGTATAAATCTTAGATAAATTTATTTATTTTCTTTCATATTGGTTGGTTTCTATATACTTAATTAAGTGAGAATGGGAAACTCTGTTGGTGTTATATAGATATGATCTGAATGAGTGAGTGTGTGAAGGAGTAAATTAGTACAGAAGATATATTTACTGAATATCATAGAGTTTTTACACTTAAAATGGCTGTATTTTATAGTTGATCAATTGGAGTTAACAAATCAGGCCCCCCCAAAAATCCAAATAGGCTTAACCCGAAGAGATACTAACTCTATTGCTCTTTGGGAAGCCATATCTTGAGTTGAATATTAATTGGAAAGTAAGACATAATTTTTCTGAACCAGATCTTCTTTATCATTCAGTTAATCACAAGCATTATGACAAATTATACTATAAGGGCCTTTTTCATTTTTTGACAAAAACAGTTTTCTAAATGATAAAAGAAAAAATATATTCTCATTATAATTATAAAGCATAAAAAACACAATTATAAAGAAGTGCATGAATAATAGTCTATATCTGTATTAACATGGTATCAGTCTATACTCTTTTATCTCTCTTTTCCATATATAGAATTTGCTGACTACAGCCCATTTTTATAGCCTTTTAAAATATCTTATAAGTGAACTCCACCAGATTTCTGTCATTTGTAGATTTGATAATTATGTTTTCTCCAAGTTTAGGAAAGAGTCCTGTGGCCTCAACTGAGGCTATTCTCCCTGATGGTACAAATTCATGCTTTACATTAAAATTGTATATAATTGGGCTACTATTTAGATCAAATTTTGCTCAAAGACAGTAACAGAAAATATGATAAATGCCATTCTATAACTTATATAAAGCACAATAATGTCACCACCCCCCAATTTACTAAACAGAATATACAATGGTTCACAATCTGGCAGGTTTCCTATATTTATATATCATCTCAAATATGTTTTTAACCAAATCATGCTTTTTAGCTTGGAAGAATATTTTTCCTTTTAATTTGCCTCGAAGGGATGAAATTTACTTCATCTTTTGGCTTCTGGTGAGAGATGTTGGTTGGTGCTTAGGTATGTAGATATGGCCACCCATCAAATGTCTTTGCCAGATATTGTTTTGAGTTTGTATAGGTAAATGCAAGGGGCTTACCTGGTAGCTCAGTGGGTAAAGAATCCATCTGCAATGAGGGAGACCTGGGTTCGATCCCTGGTTTGGGAAGATCCCTTGGAGGAGGGCGTGGCAACCTGCTCTAGTATTCTTGTCTGGAGAATCCCCATGGACAGAAGAGCTTGGCGGGCTGTAGGCCATAGAGTCACAAACAGTCCGACATGACTGAACAACTAAGCACAGCACAGGTAAATGGAAAACAGAGGAGAGAAGGGGAGACTTGACAATGTACATTCAATTGTCATTGATGGCATTATTTTAAATTAAGTTTTAATTCAAATTCTTAGGTCTGTTACTTAAAAATAGTTAAACATAGTGACAGGTGGACAGACTATAATACTATTAAGAAAATCTTTATATTCTCAATCCTACAAGGATTTTTGGTTCACCTTCTATACATGATTGATTCTATATTTGCTCATGGTCAAAGGATAGATAATGGAGAAAAAAATATTCCCACAACTCTCATCTATGCTGGAGTCTCCCAGAATGTCTAACTGCCCCTAAGGAAACACTGAAGTCTGAAAAGGGTGAATAAATATGTTGGTAGGCAATCGGTTTAAATCTTCTATATAGCGTATTTTATGTTCTCTCTTACAACTTAAAAACTATATTTAGATCACACTTAATCGGTCACTTTCATGTGCCTGGGAAATGATAGGCACTTTCACTTATATCTCTTTTCTTTGTGTAGATTCAGAACAAAATCTGAGACCAGTGATAATGGACCTGCAGAATTATTCCTCCATATCAGAATTTGTGTTGCATGGACTCTGCACTTCACAGCATCTTCAAAAATTTTTCTTTGTATTCTTCTCTGAGATCTATGTGGTCCCTGTTCTGGGCCACCTTATCATTGTGGTCACTGTAATATCTGACCCCCATTTACACTCCTCCCCTATGTACTTCTTGCTGGGGAATCTCTCTTTCCTGGACATATTGTTGGCCTCATTTGCCACTCCCAAGATGATCAGGGACTTCCTTAGTGATCAAAAGCTCATCTCCTTCAGAGGATGTATGGCTCAAATCTTCTTCTTGCACTTTGTTGGAGGGGCTGAGATGGTACTTCTTGTTACCATGGCCTATGACAGGTATGTGGCCATATGCAAGCCTTTACATTACATGACAGTGATGAGCCAGCGGACTTGCGTGGGGCTGGTGTTGGTTTCATGGGTCATTGGATTTGTGCACTCCATCAGTCAGGTAGCCTTTACTGTAAATTTACCTTACTGTGGCCCCAAAGAGGTGGACAGCTTTTTCTGTGACCTTCCTCTTGTGATCAAGCTTGCCTGCCTGGACAATTATGTCTTGGGTATACTTATGATCTTAGACAGTGGGTTGCTTTCCATGAGCTGTTTTCTTCTCCTCCTGATCTCCTACACTGTTATTCTCATCACTGTCCGACAGCGTGCAGCTGGTGGGGTATCCAAAGCACTCTCAACTTGCTCAGCACATATCATGGTAGTCACACTCTTCTTTGGGCCCTGCATTTTCATTTACGTGTGGCCTTTTAGTAGGTTCTCTGTGGACAAGCTCCTCTCTGTGTTTTATACCCTTTTTACTCCACTCTTGAACCCTCTTATCTACACACTGAGAAATAAAGAGATGAAAATATCTATGAAGAAACTGAGAAACCGACATGTGACTTTTCACTGAAGTCCAGCTTTCCAAAAAGTTATATGTTCTTATTCATTCAGAAGATATCTTTCTTTAATATAATTCTGATCAAATATTTCATTCTGACATGACATTGGTATAATTTGTATTGTGTTACATTATAGAGAAATAGTTACTGATTTCAACAAAATATATACATAATTTTGTGTGTGATATTATATATATGCGTATGTAATTGCTCATACAATATATGTTTACTCAGGGCTTCCCTAATGGCTTAGATGGTAAAGAATCTGCCTGCAATGCAGGAGACACATATTCAATCGCTGGGCTGGGAAGAGCCTATGGAGAAGGGAATGGCTACCCACTCCAGTATTCTTGCCTGGAAAATACTGTGGACAGAGGAGCCTGGCAGGCTACAGTTCATGGGTTCACAGAGAACTGGACACAACGGAGCTACTAAGCAGGCATGCATGCGTATGTTTACTCAATTCCACACATCCTCCTTGGAATGAATTCCACATTCTTTAAGCCAGATTTCTCTTAAAAATTTGTCTAACAAAATTGATTAAAAATGAATTTTTATTTCCTAATCATAGTCCAGTGGGGCTTCCCAGGTGGCACAGTGGAAAAGAATCTGCCTGCCAGTGCAGGAGATGCCAGAGTCATGGGTTTGATCCCTGGGTGGGAAAGAGCCCCTGGAGAAGGAAATGGCAACCCGCTCAAGTATTCTTGCCTGGGAAAATCCCATGGACAGAGGAGCCTAATGGGCTACAGTCCATGGGGTTGCAAAGAGTCAAACATGACTGAGCATACACACACATATACACATACACACAATTATAGTCCAACACACAAGGGCTCTCGGTTCATAGCATGAGATATTTGGCCCAGGGAAGGTAGCTTGAGAGTAAATAATACCATGTGAATCTTTGTCCTGGTTTTGAAACCCTGAGAGGAAAAATTGCTTCACAATTTCAGGATCATATTGCTTTAAAAAGCAAGATGGGGAGCACATGTACACCGGGGGTGGATTCATATCAATGTATGGCAAAACCAATGCAATATTATAAAGTAATTCAGTTCAGTTCAGTTCAGTGCAGTCGCTCAGTCATGTCCGACTCTCTGCGACCCCATGAATCACAGCACGCCAGGCCTCCCTGTCCATCACCAACTCCGGGAGTTCACTCAAACTCATGTCCACAGAGTCAGTGATGCCATCCAGCCATTTCATTCTCTGTCGTCCCCTTCTCTTCCCGCCCCCAACCTTTCCCAGCATCAGACTCTTTTCCAGTGAGTCAACTCGTCGCATGAGGTGGCCAAAGTATTGCAGTTTCAGCTTTAGCATCAGTCCTTCCAATGAACACCCAGGATTGATCTCCTTTAGAATGGACTGGTTGGATCTTCTTGCATTACAAGGGACTCTCAATTAAAATTTTTTTAAAACAGCATATTATTTTTTCTTTTGAATGTGTATTATATTTAAACTTTTTTATTTAAAAACAATGCATGCTGTTGGTATTGAATTATCGAAGTCAATTTTAACATGAGAAAATCAATATTTTATGGCCACATATTTCATGGTATAAACATAAACTTACTATATGATATACACTGGACTATTTAATTAATAAATCTTCACCTATAGGAGGTTTTTAATAAACATTGCATCTTACTGAGTTGATGCTGTCCCTTAAGGAGTCATCTATTAGGAAGCGTTTGTCAGAATAACACAGATTCAGATCTTATGCTGAATTTTGAATGTCTTTGGATCCTAAAAGATAATCATAAGCAAGAATTAAGTTTGATATGAACTAAGTTAATGTTTAGAGGATTCAAGCAATTTTCTCATAAGTTTATTTGGAAACATCAAGCCAAAGGACCGAATTGGGTAATGCATGAATTATTTGAGTAACTGGATGAAACTTCCAATAATTTTGGACATTGTTGTCAATCAGTAAAAGCATGCTCCTGGGTACTTTTATTTTCCCCTCTGACTATAATCCTACGCATGTGCCTAAACAATAAAAGAACATAGAAGGAAAACAACTTCTTCCTTGGGATATTTTCTCTATAGTTATCTTGCTTGCTATTATGATAATACTGTGCTTCTACTTTATAAATTTGGACACAGTCAATTTTATGGCGATGCCCATATATGTGAACATTGTTGCTCATTCGCCCAGCTGTGTCCAACTCTGTGACCCCATGGGCTGCAGCACGCCGGGCCTTCTTGTTTCTCACCATCTCCTGGAGTTTGCCCAAGTTCATGTTCATTGCCTCGGTGAACACTGAAAAAGCTTAAAAGGAAATCAATCCCCTAAGTTTGGGGATTGATTTCCTTAGTTTTTATTGATGTAATACAGAATTTTTGATTTACAGATTTTGGACATAGCTCTTTTCATCATCAAAGATATAGCTAATACTATTCATAGATTTATTTACTCAGTTGACAAGTGTTTGTCAAGCACCTTCCATATTTAATGCACTGCACTAAGAATGAAGATAGAGTGTTTAAGAACACACATTTCCAGTTTAGTGGAATAAAGTTGGTTATGCACACAATCAAAGCATATTATTAAATTAAAGTTGTGATAGGAATAAACATGATATGCTCTGAGAGCAAATGAGAGGAAAACCTAGATAAGTTTTGATATTCAGAAAATATTTCCCTTATTATTTCAGCTTTTCTATCTCCTAGGATTCTGGATTCTATTACTGCACACACATGTATGTGCGCACACACATTTCATTTAGTTTAGCATGACTCAGTCACATAGTAAGTGCCCAAATATATGCTAAATCCTGTGTTTCTTTTTATTAATAAAACTATCCAATGGCTATGTCCCATCTGTAATACCTGCTCAGCTCTCCATGTTGCTGATGCCAGATCCATGAAGACGGATGTGGACCATTGTATTATCAGTCTAGGTGGAGAAATCCCTGCATTTAAGCTGTCTGGACATAAACATGGATATTTGATGTGTTAGTAAAATTAGTGTGAAAGGAGTCATCCGTGTCTGTTTTCCACAGACTCTAAACTTTTGCAGGAAATTCACCACTGTCAATTCATAGGAAGTCATACCTTCCAAATAGAGGAACTTCTTTGCGTTTTGAGGAACCATTTATAAAACGTATTTTCCTATTCTGAGATAAGGTAAATTAAATACATAATACAGTGTTTCTCGAAGTATAACTGAAAGCTGCTTATACTAAAAAATCACCTGGAATGATTTTTAAATGCAAATAATATGTTCTTCTTTTGTTAACTGTAAACTGCCTCAGGTAATTGTAATTCACAACCATGATTGAGAACCACAGAACAATTGTTGACATTATCAATCTGCAGGAGGAGTTGCTATTAAGGTATGATTGGAAGGATTTTCTTGTGACAGAAATCTCTACTAATGGACCAGAAGGTGTTCTCAGAAGTATATCTCTGCAACCCGGAAAAATCCCTGACAGCAAAAAGCTGGACAATTGTAGGACTCAATGTTTTTCCTCTTAGGGACCATTGCTGTCCTTCGATGCCTGATGTCTAGGATTCTGAGAACTATTGTTTTGTGTATTTTATGTTAAGTTACTTTATAAGGAAAAGTAAATCCAGTCCTTACTATTCCATCTTAAGCAGAAGCAGAGAGCATCGTCTGTGTGATTGATATAAATATTCTTTTCCTGAAAATAAAATGAGTGTAAGATTGTAGAGATGCTAGTAGAGGTGCTGGATGTCGAGCGTTTCATCATGAATATGCAGAAAGGGGAACTGCTGCTGCTGCTAAGTCGCTTCTGTCCTGTCCGAATCTGTGCGACCCCATAGACGGCAGCCACTAGGTTTCGCCGTCCCTGGGATTTCTCCAGGCAAGAACACTGGAGTGGGTTGCCATTTCCTTCTCCAATGCATGAAAGTGAAAAGTGAAAGTGAATTGCCAATTCAGGGTCGATGCATGTTACAGGATGCTCGGGGCTGGTGTGCGGGGATGACCCAAAGGGAGGATAAGCGGAGGAGGGAGGTGGGAGGGGAGTTCAGGAAGGGGAACTCATGTACACCTGGGGCGGATTCATGTCAATGCATGGTGAAACCAACCAATATAATATTGTAAAATAATTAGCCTTCAATAAAAAAAAAAGTGAATTCGCTCAGTTGTATCCGACTCTTATCGACTCCATGGCCTGCAGCCTACCAGGCTCCTCCTTCCATGGGATTTTCCAGGCAAGAGTACTGGAGTGAGGTGCCATTGCCTTCTCCGAGAAAGGGGAACAAGAAAACTCAAAAGTAAATTCACAATTTTGTTCAGTTATACCTGAAAGTATTGACTCTAAACAGTAGAGAGTGGCTCTCTTGCCAAATTGTGAAATATATCAACAGAATGATAATTTCTTTACATTCTATCAAGTGATATTTTGCATATATTAGGATAATAATATATTTTTCTTTTTCAATCTGCTCAATATAATATTACACTGAGAAATTCTGTAAAGTTGAACCATCTTTGGTTAAATAATACTAGGATAAATTCTACTTGATAAAGGAACACAAATACAGGCTTGAGTTTGTAAAAATGTTATCTTTTTGAATCTGTTTGGGTTCAATGCCTGGATTGAGAAGATCACTTGGAAAAACGAACAGCTACCCACTCCAGTATTCTGGCCTGGAGAATTCCATGGACAGAGGAGCCTGGCAGGCTACAGTCCATGGGGTGGCAAAGAGTCAGACATGACAGAGCGACTTTAACTTTCATAATAATTAGTAAGATTTGTTTATAATTTTATTTATTTTCTCTTTTTCATTTGGCATTGAATTTACATAAGTTCTATAAAATGAGCTTGAGAACTTTTATTTTTCTGGAATACTTTTGCACAGGGGGAGAAATATATTTTCCAGAAAATTTAGCAAAATCACCCATAAAGCTTTAACAGCCTGGCGTATTGGGAGAGGGATTAAGTGGGGGACAGTTATGCTACCAAAATTCAATTATTTTTTGCCTCATTTTTATTTTGACCTTGCCAGATGTTTATTTTAATACTATTCAATTAAGTAACATTTTATTATTTTTACCTTTTATAGATAAACATTTTTACTGAAGAATTGCATACATTTAGAGTGCTGGAGAAGACTCTTGAGAGTCCCTTGGACTGCAAGGAGATCCAACCAGTCCATTCTAAAGGAGATCAATCCTGGGTGTTCATTGGAAGGACTGATGCTAAAGCTGAAACTCCAATACTTTGGCCACCTCATGCGACGAGTTGACTCACTGGAAAAGACTCTGATGCTGGGAGAGATTGGGGACAGGAGGAGAGGGGACGACAGAGAATGAGATGGCTGGATGGCATCACCAACTCGATGGACATGAGTTTGAGTGAACTCCGGGAGTTGGTGATGGACAGGGAGGCCTGGCATGCTGTGACTCATGGGGTCACAAAGAGCCGGACACGACTGAGTGACTGAACCGAACTGAAGTGAGAGGAGTATACAAATAATAATCACATAGTCCAACAAAATTTCACAAAATGAACACACAGATTGAGGAACATAGCATCAGAAGTTCCCTCACTCCCCCTTCCATTCTCCACCCACTCAGGATAACTACAGTCTTGACTTTTAATGGAAACATTATTTTTTCTTTTCTTGAGCTTATAGAATGAAATCATAGAGTATGCACTTGTGCTAAAATTATGTCATTGTAAAAGGCAATTTTGTCTCTTTGTTTCCAACATTTATGGCTTTTAGTTTCTTTTCCTTGTTATATTGCCTAGATAGGACATCTAGCAGCACATTATTTAAATGGTAATATTGGGATTCTGGCGCACTTCTTATCTCGTGGGAAAGCTTTTTAAAAATTCACATGCTGATGTTTTCAGTAGATATTTATTGATATCAATCCTGGATGTTCATTGGAGGGACTGATGCTAAAGCTGAAACTGCAATACTTTGGCCACCTCATGGGACGAGTTGACTCACTGGAAAAGATTCTGATGCTGGGAAAGGTTGGGGGCGGGAGGAGAAGGGGACGACGGAGAATGAGATGGCTGGATGGCATCACCGACTCTGTGGACATAAGTTTGAGTGTACTCCGGGAGTTGGTGACGGACAGGGAGGCCTGGCGTGCTGTGATTCATGGGGTCGCGGAGAGTCGGACACGACTGAGCGACTGATCTGATCTGATCTAAGATTAAGGCGTTTCCTACTATTTTTGAATGAGTTATGAATTTCATCCAGTACTCTTTCCATAATTATGAATTGAATATATAACTATTTTATTTTATATTTTATCTTTTTACTTTTGATGCTTTGAAAGTGAAAGTGAAGTCGCTCAGTCGTGTCCGACTCTTTGCGACCCCATGGACTGTAACCTACCAGGCTCTTCCGTCTATGGGATTCTCCAGGCAAGAGTACTGGAGTGGGTTGCTGGTTCCTTCTCCAGGAGATCTTCCCAACCCAGGGATCGAACCCAGGTCTCCCGCATTGCAGGCAGACGCTTTACCATCTGAGCCACCAGGGACGCTCTTTGATGCCTTACATGTAGTATAATTTTAGTACTTTTAATTACATTTCCAATTTTTGTATTGTCAGTGTACAGAAATACAATGGACTTTTTAAAACTTCTTATTTTAAAATACAGATATGCAGGTATTGCAAAAATGGTGGTGTGGTCATGACAGGAGAAGCAGTAAAAGTCATCAAAGAGTAGTATTAGGGATGTTTTATTGGGGCAGTTGCTTTCTTGAGAATTCTAGAGAGCTTTATTTGTACTTCTGTTTAAACAGGCATTCTCACTTATCCTGTAGAATTTATAGTTATATCTGTTTGTTTATATTTTATATTTTCTAAGAATACTGATTTTATGTACTTTTTATCTTCTCCTCCTATTACAAAATGTTGAACCATTTTTTAAATTCCTAAGTATCAATTTTTCCCATATATTATTGATTAGTGGAAAATGTCTAGGAGCAAGAGAGAGTCTCCCTTAATCTCTAGAGAAAAATAAACTGTATTATGTCTTTATGATGAATTGCCTCAATCCTGCTGAATTTTAACCCTTAGCTATCTCCTCTGTTAGTAATACTGTTATTAAGCAATAAAAACTAAAAGACTGACAAATAATTCAACTACAGTCCTTTATAGTCATTATAAATAGTCATTTTTCTATAGAAGAAGTCACATCTTTCTAGTCATTTGTATTATGAATCAGGTTTCCTAATTATCTGCTCAGTATTGAGGTGTCTATCTGGTCTTCAGTGACAACAAGTGGTGTATCTATAAATGTTTTTATATCTATTTTAGGAACTAAAGCAATTTTGATCTGTTCTTGCTCTGTCATAACTCAAATGTTTCCTATGTCTCAGTGAAAAATTTGCAAATTCTCTTTCCAAGTATGGGGAAAAAACCTCAGCTTTGAAATATCTCTTCCCCAATCATTCAACATATTTTTATTGAATCTTAATTCATGTTATTTTGGACATTTAAGTTTTTTCAATTTTTTTTTATTGGAGGCAAATTACTTTACATTAATATATTGGTTGGTTTTGCCATACATTGACACAAATCTGCCCCGGGTGTACATGTGTTCCCCCTCTTGAACTCCCCCCCACCTCCCTCTTCCCCATATCCTCCCTCCAGGTCATCCCTGTGCACCAGCCCCAAGCATCCTGCATCTTGCATCGAACCTGGACTGGTGATTCATTTCACATATGATAATATACATGCTACAATGCCTTTCTCTCAAATCATCCCACCTTCACCCTCTCCCACAGAGTCCCAAAGACTGTTCTATACACCTATGTCTCTTTTGCTGTCTTGTATACAGGGTAAGGTTACCACCTTTCTAAATTCCATATATATGCATTCGTATACTGTATTGATGTTTTTCTTTCAGGCTGACTTCACTCTGTATAATAGGCTCCAATTTCATCCACCTCATTAGAACTGACTCAAATGCATTCTTTTTGATGGCTGAAATATACTCCATTGTGTATATGTACCAAAGCTTTCTTATCCATTCATCTGCAGATGGACATCTAGGTTGCTTCCATGTCCTGGCTATTATAAACAGTGCTGCAATGAACATTGCAATACATGTGATTCTTTCAATTCTGGTTTCCTCTGTGTGTACGCCCAGGAGTGCAATTGCTGAATCATATGGCAGTTCCAGTTTTTTGAGGAATCTCCACACTGTTCTCCATAGTGGCTGTACTAGTTTGCATTCCCACCAACAGTGTAAGAGGGGTCCCTTTCCTCCACACCCTCTCCAGCATTTATTTTGGACATTTTATTTTATTTTTTTAAAATTTATTTTATTGGAGGCAAATTACCTTACATTAATATATTGGTTGGTTTTGCCATACATTGACACAAATCCGCCCCAAGTGTACATGTGTTCCCTTTTAAAAATTAGGTGTTGGGAATATGTAGGGCCTCCCTGGTGGCTCAGCAGTATCTTCCACCTGTAATGCAAGAGATGTGGTTTCAATCCCTGGGTCGGGAGATTCCTTGGAGAAGGAAATGGCAACCTCCTCCAGCATTCTTGCCTGGAAAATTCAATGCCAGAGGAGCCTGGAGGGGTATAGTCCATGGGGTCAAAAAAGAGTCAGACATGACTTGGCAGCTAAACAATAATAACAAGTGCTAAGAGAACACTTTAGTGGAGGTTCAAACACTCGCTTGGAGTTTTGCTGCATCTATTCTGCACATTCACCAGCTCTGGTGACAGGACCAAGTGAGTCTTCATCTGTCATAGGAAAGAGTTAAATCTGACTCTGACTCATAAATGTAGAGATAATAAAGACAAAACCTAAGTATCCAACGAATTTACCAAATAATCTTGGCTTCTGTTTCTGTCACCCAAATTATTTGCTGCAATGGCTTCTATAATCCACTGACATAAAAACCCTAAAAATTGGAGGCTTCATTTATATTAAATTTGTGTCTAGTTTGTTCTAAACTTGAATGTCATTTTAATTTTCCTATCTTTGCTTATAAACAAAAAACAAACCGATGAATTAGTTTTAATATAACTTTAAGGATAAGTGTTCATTCCAATTCAAAAGAAAGCCAATGCCAAAGAATGCTCAAACTACCGCACAGTTGCACTCATCTCACACGCTAGTAAAGTCATGCTCAAAATTCTCCAAGCCAGGCTTCAGCAATATGTGAATCGCGAACTTCCAGATGATCAAGCAGGTTTTAGAAAAGGCAGAGGATCCAGAGATCAACTTGCCAACATCCGCTGGATAATGGAAAAAACAAGAGAGTTCCAGAAAAATGTCTATTTCTGCTTCATTGACTTTGCCAGAGCCTTTGACTGTGTGGATCACAATAAACTGTGGAACATTCTGAAAGAGATGGGAGTACCAGACTAGCTGACCTGCCTCTTGAGAAACCTGTGTGCAGGTCAGGAAGCAACAGTTAGAACTGGACATGGAACAACAGACTGGTTAAAAATAGGAAAAGGAGTACGTCAAGGATGTATATTGTCACCCTGCCTTATTTAACTTATATGCAGAGTACACGATGAGGAATGCTGGTCTGAAAGAAGCACAAGCTGGAATCTAGATTGGCGGGAGAAATATCAATAACCTCAGACATGCAAATGACACCACCCTTATGGCAGAAAGTGAAGAGGAACTAAAAAACCTCTTGATGAAAGTGAAAGAGGAGAGTGAAAATGTTGGCTTGAAGCTCAACATTCAGAAAACAAAGCTCATGGCATCTGGTCCCATCACTTCATGGGAAATAGATGGGGAAACAGTGGAAACAGTGGCTGACTTTATTTTTGGAGGGTCCGAAATCACTGTGGATGCTGATTGCAGCCATGAAATTAAAAGATGCATATTTCTTGGAAGGAAAGTTATGACCAACCTAGTTCAGTTCAGTTCAGTTCTGTCGCTCAGTCGTGTCCGACTCTCCGCGACCCCATGAATCACAGCATGCCAGGCTTCCCTGTCCATCACCAACTCCCGGAGTTCACTCAAACTCATGTCCACAGAGTCGGTGATGCCATCCAGCCATCTCATTCTCTGTCGTCCCCTTCTCCTCACGCCCGCAACCTTTCCCAGCATCAGAATCTTTTCCAGTGAGTCAACTCGTCGCATGAGGTGGCCAAAATATTGGAGTTTCAGCTTCAGCATCAGTCCTTCCAATGAACACCCAGGATTGATCTCCTTTAGAATGGACTGGTTGGATCTCCTTGCAGTCCAAGGGACTCTCAAGAGTCTTCTCCAGCACCACAGTTCAAAAGCATCAATTCTTTGGCGATCAGCTTTCTTCACAGTCCAACTCTCACTTCCATACATGACCACAGGAAAAACCATAGCCTTGACTAGATGGACCTTTGTTGGCAAAGTAATGTCTCTGCTTTTTAATATACTATCAAGATTGGTCATAACTTTCCTTCCAAGGAGTAAGCGTCTTTTAATTTCATGGCTGGAATCAGCATCTGCAGTGATTTTGGAGCCCAAAAAAATAAAGTCTGACACTGTTTCCACTGTTTCCCCATCTATTTCCCATGAAGTGATGGGACCAGATGCCATGAGCTTTGTTTTCTGAATGTTGAGCTTCAAGCCAACATTTTCACTCTCTTCTTTCACTTTCATCAAGAGGCTTTTGAGTTCCTCTTCACTTTCTGTCATAAGGGTAGTGTCATCTGCATATCTGAGGTTATTGATATTTCTCCCAGCAATCTTGATTCCGGCTTGTGCTTCTTCCAGCCCAGCGTTCCTCATGATGTACTCTGCATATAAGTTAAATAAGCAAGATGACAATATACAGCCTTGACGTACTCCTTTTCCTATTTTTAACCAGTCTGTTGTTCCATGTACAGTTCTGACTGTTGCTTCCTGACCTGCATACAGGTTTCTCAAGAGGCAGGTCAGGTGGTCCGGTATTCCCATCTCTTTCAGAATGTTCCACAGTTTATTGTGATCCACACAGTCAAAAGCTTTGGCATAGTCAATGAAGCAGAAATAGATGTTTTTCTGGAATTCTCTTGCTTTCTCCATGATTCAGCAAATGTTGGCAATTTGATCTCTGGTGCCTCTGTCTTTTTTAAAACCTGCTTGAACATCTGGGAGTTCACGGTTCACATATTGCTGAAGCCTGCCTTGGAGAATTTTGAGCATGGCTTTACTAGCGTGTGAGATGAGTGACCAATCTAGATAGCATATTAAAAAGCAGAGACATTACTTTGTCAACAAAGGTCCATCTAGTCAAGGCTATGGTTTTTCCACTGGCCTTGTATGGATGTGAGAGTTGGACTCTGAAGAAAGCTGAGTGTCAAATAATTGATGCTTTTGAACTGTGGTGCTGGAGAAGACTCTTGAGAGTTCCTTAGACTGCAAGGAGATCCAACCAGTCCATACTAAAGGAGATCAGTCCTTGGTGTTCATTGGAAAGACTGATGCTAAAGCTGAAACTCCAACTTTGGCCACCTCATGCAACAATTTGACTCACTGGAAAGTCTCTGATGCTGGGAGGGATTGGGGGTAGGAGGAGAACGGGACTACAGAGAATGAGATGGCTGGATGACATCCCTGACTCGATGGATGTGAGTTTGAGTGAACTCCGGGAGTTGGTGATGGGCAGGAAGGCCTGGCGTGCTGTGATTCATGGCGTCTCAAAGAGTCAGACACGACTGAGCGACTGAACTGAACTGAACTGAATGTATTGATGAAAATAGTGACAGTAATATAAACTGTGCCCAATAGTTGATGAAGTTGAAAATGTTGTGACATTTCTGTACACTTTCTAGCATTCTCCACAAACCAGTTACAGTAGGTTACATTGTTGTTTCATTAAGGCAAATCAACAAATTTAGAATTTCACCATCTGTATCCCTTGAAAAAGTATCAACTTCAATGAGTAAATAATAGTGAAACCCTGTTATGAACCAGGGTGAATCTGCATTCATATCTTTCATCATTTTTAGCTCTCACAAAGAACTGGAAAATAGGCATCAATTTGTACATGCTACAGATAGGAACCTTACTTGATTTGTAATTCAGAGAGGGGTATTTGAACCCACACTATGAGGCAATTGCTGTCTCAATTCCACCGCTAGATGGTAATTAATAATGTGGTGAAGTGATGAAGCAGACTAACATATCCCACTAGTTTGTTGTTATGCAGTCATATAAATCTGATTCACTTTGACTCATCTCACTGATATTCCTTTTTTTGTGAGAGTAAGAAACCTGTGTAAATTCATTACTTAATTCATTGCAGACTTTTAGTTGGAGTAAGTTAAAACTGAGACCAAGACAAAACCTGTGGCAAGGTGGAGAAGAAACTGATGAGAATTTGGAAAGGGTAGATTGTACCTGTATGTAATAGCAAACTGAATATACAAAATGTATAGAATAAAATTTGATTAGATAAGTAGATAGAATGGAAAAGCATGAATTGATCGGAAACAGAAACCAGATTTTCTTTAGGGAAGAAAAAGAAGCAGAAAACAGAACAATTCATTATGAAAGGAGTTTTTCTGGGTTTAATTTTGTTATAAAGCCATAAATAGGAGTATTGTGATTTAATGGAAGAAAACCAAACAACTAAGCTACCATCTCCTAACACATTCTTGCCAAAGTAATTATTCTCACCCAAGATTCTTTGCTTGCAAAAACTCACTTCATCTTCTTATGTCTCTTGCCTTTTCCAAGTAAGTCCACTCCTATCCCACAGCTTTCACATGGCTGACTTGACCTCTTTGTTCCTAAGTGTGTAGATGAGGGGGTTCAGCATGGGAGTAATAACATTGTAGAGTACAGACACCATCTTGTCCACAGAAAAAGTGGAGAATGGACGAGCATAGATGAAAATACAGGGTCCAAAAAAGATTGTTACCACCATGAGGTGAGAGCCACAGGTTGAGAGTGCCTTTTGCCTTCCTTCTTTGGAGCGAATCTTGACTAGGATAGTGGCATAGGAAGAAACCAACACTACAAAGGAGCTGGTAGAAATCAACCCACTCTTAGATACCATTAGCAATTCAATGACAAAAGTGTCTGCACAGGCAAGTTTGATGACAGGGGGAACATCACAAAAGAAATTGTCCACCTGATTTGGCCCACAAAAGGGCAGATGGACAGTGAGAATTGTCTGGACAGTAGAGTGCACAAATCCTCCCATCCAGGAGGCAGCTACCAACACACAGCATAATCCTCGACTCATGATAGTGGTATAGTGCAGGGAGCGACAAATTGCAACATAGCGATCATAGGCCATCACTGTGAGCAGGAACATCTCTGCTGCCCCTACAACGTGCAGGAAGAAGAGCTGCACAATGCATTGGTCAGAGGGAATGAGCTTTTCATTATCAAGAAAGTCGGCCAGAAACTTAGGGGTAGTTACTGTTGAATAACATAGATCGAGGAAAGAGAGGTTGCCAAGAAGGAAATACATGGGTGATGAATTCAGATGGTTATCATAGACTACTGTGACCATGATAAGGACATTTCCTACCCAAGTGGACACATAGAAGAGAAGAAATAGTACAAGTAGCCCTGTTTCAATAGATTGTGTCTGTGAGAAGCCTGCCAGGGTAAATTCTCTCACTACCTTTGTTGGGTTTTCATCCATTTGATCTGGTTTCACCTGGATCAAAAAATTAAACAATGGGGCATTAGTAATGTTAAAAATGGATAAGATATTTCACACAAAATGTAAGAACCTTATTTCAAAAGTGAACTTTTTCTCTAGGATGCATCTCGATTGGTTAGCTGGAAGAAATTATTTTTTCTTAAATGATATGAATACATATTTCCCAACAACTCTAGCTTTGAGATACTGATGAAGCAGCCAACATTTTTTGAAGTCACCAGTACTGGACTTTTAGCTGCAACTTGATGCATCTCTATCTTCCATCAGTCAGTATTTTCCTTCCCCTGTTTTACATTGTCTCAAGGCAATATTACATTTCACTAAGATATTAATATTTTTTAAAAATTATAATCTTTAGAAAAAAATAAAACTAGAAGATAGAATTTAAAATTCCAGTGTACAGGCATTAGAGTCTATAAAGGTTTTATCTGAGATAAGAAATCATCACACTGTAGATGGTTAGGCTACTATGATAACCCTGTGTCATTTTCTATGAAGATAACTCTTGAGGCTCCACCCTGTAAAAATGGCTAGAGGGAAGTTTATTTGCCACTTTGGTCTTATTGCTAGCTCATTACCTAAGTAATGACTCTTACTTAAGTTTGCTGAATGTCTGTCCTGCATATTATTGTTATAATAAATTTCCATCCAGCTTATTATTATCTATAATAACATTTCTCATCTTAAGTCATAGCTGTGGACTTATGGGTACATAGTATGCTTTTATTGATCTAAATAGAATCACATGATGGTTATTCATACATTAAAGTTACTCCTTTGTTTGACTCCTATCAAACTGGGCACACAGAAATGATTTCTCTCATATGAAAGAATTAGCAGTCCAGGGACTGTGTTCGCATATTTCATCCATTCATATGAGCAATAGCTAGAAGGTGCTACTGCATGAAGTGAAACGGGTAATAGTCTACTGAGGACCGTGGGCACACGCAACAGCTGCTATTGACACAAAGTCTACAGCGCTACTACACATGCAAAGTTTTGAGGAATTAAGACACAATAATTTCAAGTTTAGATATCAGTGAATATTCTTTATATTTTATCATCATAGTTCGTGCCCTGTTTGAGTCTATGAATATCTTCATTTAGGCAATTAACAAGAATGCAAGTTTTGAAAAAGATAATTTTAAACCAAATAAAAATTAAAGAAAGCAGTAAAAATGTATATACTTCACAATTAAAGAAATTATATGAAAAAAAGAAAAAGTTAATGAATAGAAATATTATTATTTATATGCTAACAATTAAAATTATCAAAGAATAATATGAAGAAAATCTCCCAAATTTAAGTATCAGTTTGTTAAAATGATGCTTGCAAAAAGATGAATTAACCCAAGAAAATGGTAAAATAATAAAGGGAAATAAAACAATGCACAAAAATATACTTGAAACATGAAAAAAATTTATATACACAGAAAAGTTAAGCTGTATAAACAGCTATACTAAAGGAAAAACAACAAAATATAAATATTTACTTGGACAATTGAAACTTTCTTTTTACTTATTGATAGTTTTAAATTTTCTATAATAAACTCAATTATACTTTTGATTAATATATAGCTCTCTGTGATTTTGTGCAGTTATAAATATCCACACAGCTTTTTTGATAGTAAAACTCTTATTTCATATTAAAAAACTGAATATTTGGATTTTGTCCTTTATGTGCAACTTCAGTTCAGTTCAGTTCAGTTCAGTCGCTCAGTCGTGTCCGACTCTCCGCGACCCCATGCATCACAGCACGCCAGGCCTCCCTGCCCATCACCAACTCCCGGAGTACACTCAAACTCATGTCCACAGAGTCGGTGATGCCATCCAGCCATCTCATTCTCCGTCGTCCCCTTCTCCTCCCGCCCCCAACCTTTCCCAGCATCAGAGTCTTTTCCAGTGAGTCAACTCGTCGCATGAGGTGGCCAAAGTATTGCAGTTTTAGCTTTAGCATCAGTCCTAATTGTTGCTTATTTTAGTTACTAAATTTCAGATTAAAAATCCCCTTAGTTATAATCCATGTAACTTTTTTACAGAGCAATTATTGTTGTCTAGGTATAACATCAGAGAAGACAATGGCAAGCCACTCCAGTACTCTTGCCTAGAAAACCGCATGGATGGAGGAGCCTGGTGGGCTGCAGTTCATGGGGTCGCTAAGGGTCGGACACGACTGAGCGACTTCACTTTCACTTTTCACTTTCACACATTGAAGAAGGAAATGGCAACCCACTCCAGTGTTCTTGCCTGGAGTATCCCAGGGAAGGGGGAGCCTGGTGGGCTTCCGTCTATGGGGTCACACAGAGTCGGACACGACTGAAGTGACTTAGCAGCAGCAGCAGCAGGTATAACATAAAAAAACCTCAAATTTATTAAAAAGCAAGGTTTTAATGATAGTATGTTTTTCAAAAAATATTAAACTATTTAATTTTTCATGTTTAAACATTTGTATAATTACAAAAATAATGAACATTTATTGCTGAAATTTAGAAACATGATAAACATGAGGGAAATAGTTTTCTTAATACCAAGAAGCAAACATGATTAAGTTTAGTGTGTCATATATTCTTGAAAGCTTTCTAAAATGTATTTTTTATTTATATAATTGATATTACATATACAATATGACCTACTACTGAAAAATTCTGCAATTTCCATTAAATACTGGTCTTGCAAATGGGTATAAATAACAGGAACATGAAGTAAAACTTTCAACATGATAGAGTTTAAGTCTAACTATATACCTTCTTCATACAAAGTGTAGATTCTCGGGTCATGTGGTCACAGAAGCCTGGCACGTTAACACTACAGAGCCATTCTAAATACTATAGATGTAGGAAAATAAATAAATAAAGTGGAACCCCCAGGTTACATCGGGCATTATTAGGAAATTTTGGCGTTCAGGGATTTAGGGATTCAGGTACTCATAGTCAAATAGTAATGGGAATTATTAAATTTTTTAAATCATAATCTGTTGCCAGAAATTACCAAACACAAAAAAAATATGTGTGTTTTAGGGTAATAGTGGGATGCAGGGGTAAGTGGCAATGGATAGGAAAAATAAAGAGGAAAAAAGATTCTTTTTTTGCAATATATCAGCTGGGTGATAGTTCCAGTATGTCATCTGGGTTATTTAAAATTTCTAAATTAAAAATTATTCATTGTAGTGCTGTTTGCATAAGTTATGAAATAATAAATGATATGCATGTCCATTAATTGAATATTTATTTCAATGTAGCGGACCTATTTTTAAAATGATATGTAATTGAGAGGTAAATGTTCCCAGGACTGAGGTTAGTAAGAAAGACAATGAAACATTAGGAAAAGTTTGGTTCCAAGTGCCTTGCCAAAAATGGTCAACCTTTTCACCACTGTCTTTATTTGACGTGCCTTCTCTAATCAGGATTCCCACTTTAGATTTTATATTGTTTTATTTTTCCTAATTATAGAACTATGTAAATAAGAGTAAAATTCTCACCCTTTCTTCCACTGCCACATCCATACCACAAGGGGAAAGAAGGAGAGAGGGGTGAATAGAAAAGAAGGAACGGAAAGAGAGAGAAAGATTGATATGGATATACTTTCATATACTGTATGCAATGCTAATTCGTTGTTAATAATACATAATATTTTTGAAATAGTTCTGCTATAATGAAATAAATATTCATTAATGGACATGCATATCATTTATTATTTTATAACTTCTGCAAACAGCACTACAATGAATAGTTTCAAATTTTGAATTTTGCTCATAGTTATTTAGGTATTTATTGGGATTTGGAAGGGATACAGGCCTAAGAGTGAAATTTCTGAGAAGAATGTTGACAGACTGTTTTTTCCTCCTGTGAACAATATACGTGGTGCTATTTTTCACTCTTTCCAACACTGGATAATATCAATCTTTATTGTAATTTTGGAAATATGATAGGTAAAATAATAGTTCATTATCTTAATTTGTGTTTGCCTCATCAGCAGTTATTAATGAACATCTTTGGGTTTTTCATTATTTGTATACTCTTTAAGCACAAACTGGAATCAAGATTGCTGGGAGAAATATCTATAAACTCAGATACGCAGATGACACCACCCTTATGGCAGAAAGTGAACAGGAACTAAAGAGCCACTTGATGAAAGTGAAAGAGAGTGAAAAAGTTGGCTTAAAGCTCAACAGTAGGAAAATTAAGATTATGGCATCCAGCCCCATCACTTCATGGCAAATAGATGGGGAAACAGTGGAAACAGTGGCTGACTTTATTTTTGGGGCTCAAAAATCAGTGCAGATGGTGACTGCAGCCATGAAATTAAAAGAACTTACTCCTTGGAAGGAAAGTTATGACCAACCTAGACAGCACATTAAAAGGTCGAGACATTACTTTGCCAACAAAGTTCTGTCTAGTCAAGTGAAGTGGCATCGCTCAGTCATGTCTGACTCTTTGCGACCCCATGGACTGTAGCCTGCCAGGCTCCTCTGTCCGTGGGATTTTCCAGGCAAGAATACTGGAGTGGGTTGCCACTGAGATCTTCCCAACCTATTGGGAAGATTTCATTGTAGGTCTCCCGCATTGTAGACAGATGCTTTTATACTCTGAGCCACCAGGGAAGTCTCATCAAGGAGTCTATCTAGTCAATGCTATGGTTTCTCCAGTGGTCATGTATGGGTGTGAGCATTGGACTGTAAAGAAAGCTGAGCACCAGAGAACTGATGGTTTTGAACTGTGGTATTGGAGAAGACTCTTGAGAATCCTTTGGACTGCAATGATATCCAACCAGTCCATCCTAAAGGAGATCAGTCCTGAGTGTTCATTGGAAGGACTGATGTTGAAGATGAAACTCCAATACTTTGGCCACCTGATGCTAAGAACTGACTCATTTGAAAAGACCCTGATGCTGGAAAGATTGAGGGCAGCAGAAGAAGGGGACAACATAGAATGAGATGGTTGGATGGCATCACCAACTCAATGGACATGAGTTTGAATAAACTCTGGGGGTTGGTGATGGACAGTTAGGCCTGGCATGCTGCAGTCCATGGTCACAGAGTCGGACACGACTGAGCGACTGAACTGAACTGAATACTCCTTCTGAAAATTTCATGTGCATGTTATCACTTAACTGTCTATTATGTTTTCATTATCAATTTACAGAAATTCTCTAGATTTTAAGGATATTACAAGATGCAAATAGTTGAAATATTGATATTTAATCCTAGCCTAAATTTAAATTTTTACCTATGCAAACTTCCAAACAAACAGAGAAATAGCATATCAACAGTACCTCAGGAGGCTAGCTCATATCCTCCTCTCAGTCAAAAATCCTAAATTTTATCTTTATTTTTAATCACTCTTAATTTATTTAGCTTTCTTGAACTTCAATAAGGGGAATTGAATGATAATGCTGTATATGTTTGATTACTTTGATTTAATACTATCTGTGAAATTTCTTCAAGCAGTTATGCTAATCAGTGTTTATTTTTTGTTACTAGTGAACTGTATTATTTCTTTTATTGTATGAACATACCGTAATTTACTTAAACATTACATTGTTTTTGGACATTGGTCAGGTACAAGAAAGCTGCTATGAACATTCCTGCTCATGTTTTTTAATGGACATAACACTCATTTCTGTTGGATGTATGTGTATATCAACTGAAACTTTTCAATCGTAGAATAAATGTGTGTTTAATTCAATAAGAAACTGCCAAATATTTTTCTTTATTGACATCACTAGTTTCCCTTTTTGTAATATAAACATGCTATTCTCTTATATCAGTTTTTATCTTCAGTGTTGTAGGAAAAATCCAAAATCAAACTGACATCTTTTTCATATATCTATGGGCTATTAACTGGATCATGGGCATTTTCTTACTGACTTATATTATTTGTATCATGTATAAGCAAATCCCTTATTGAATATATTCATTGCAATGATCTAATTCTATTAGCACTTACCTTTTCACTTAATGGTGTCTTAGTAAGCAGAAGCTCTTAGTTTTAATAATGTCAAGTTTTTCATATATGGATTTCATATGTGGTTTTTCATATATTCAAAAGACATTTCTTTTGAAAAATATTTCTTTCTTTCAAAGTCATGAATATATTCCCATTTTTTTTATTGGAGGCTAATTATTTTACAATATTATATTGGTTGGTTTTCCCATACATTGACATGAATCCGCCCCGGGTGTATATGAGTTCCCCTTCCTGAACCCCCCGCCACCTCCCTCCTCCCTTTATCCTTCCTCTGGGTCATCCCCACATACCAGCCCCGAGCATCCTATAACATGCATTGACCCTGAACTGGAGATTCATTTCACATATGACAACTTACATGTTTCAATGCCATTCTCCCAAATCATCCCACCCTCACCCTCTCCCACAGAGTCCCAAAGACTGTGCTATACATCTGTGTCTCTATTGCTGTCTCGTATACAGGGTTATCATTTGCATCTTTCTAAATTTCATATATATGCGTTAGTATACTGAACTGAACTGAACTGATACTGTATTGGTGTTTTTCTTTCTGGCTTACTTCACTCTGTATAATAGGGTCTAGTTTCATCCACCTCATTAGAACTGATTCAAATGCATTGTTTTTAATGGCTGAGTAATACTCCATTGTATATATGTACCAAAGCTTTCTTATCCATTCGTCTGCAGATGGACATCTAGGTTGCTTCCATGTCCTGGCTATTATAAACAGTGCTGCAATGAACATTGGAGTACATGTGTCTCTTTCAATTCTGGTTTCCTTGGTGTGTATGCCCAGGAGTCGTATTCTCATTTTAAAATGCTTAAAGATTCTTGGTTTTCACATATAAGGATATGATCCTTTTAAAATTAATTGTGTGTGGTGTGAGGTAGGGTGTCAAGTTTCATTTTCTTTCATATGGATATTTAATTGACCTAAAAATATTTACTAAAGAGACCACTGATTTCTGGCTAGATTGCAGTGCAGGCTATGTGATAAATAACACTATATATGGGTCTCCATTTCAATCTTCTCTATTTTTTAATACTTTTACTAATACAACACTGTCATATTAAGATTTACATTAAACCTTGATACCTGATACTATAAACCTTCCCCTTTGTTCTTTAACATTGCTTTGTGTATTCTAGGCCCTATTCTTTTTTACCTACAGTTTAGAATTAGTTTATCAACTTCCTTTAGCATACTTATAAGAATGCTAATTGGAATTTTAATATATCAGTCAAACAAAGTAACTGTTTGGGATCATTGCCGTATAACAGCAATGAGTCATGTGTACATAAACATGAACATATTGCTTCACTTAATTTCTCTCAGTTATGTGTTTCAGTTTCCAGAGTAGAGTTAGTTAGATTTTTTTACTCTTTATCTTATTTTTGAACTACTGCAAATTTATTTTTCTTTAATTTTATTTTTTAAACGTTATAGTGACTTTGCCATATTCACTTAGCCTAAATTTTATTGTATTGAATCTACAGATTACTTTGGCTAGTATGCACATCTTAACAATATTATGTCTTCCAATCCATAAATGCAGAATGTCCTTCCATTTATTTGGCTCTATAATTTATTTCAACAGTATGTTATAGTTTTCTGTGTAATGTATCTTCAACCTCCTTATGTTACCTTCATTCCTATTTTAATTTTGATATTATTATAAATGAATGATATTTAATTTTATTTTAGACTGTTTATAGTATCTAGAAGTGCAAATAATTTTTTGGGTTTTGAGTTTTTAATCCTACAACTTTGCTGAATTTATTCATAAGGTCTAACAGTTTGTTGGAATCTGTAGGGTTTTCTCCTTATAAGATCATGTTGTCTGAAATCAGAAATCATTTTACTTCTTCCTTTTCTATTTCAGGATAATATTTAACTCTTTTCCCTGTGTAATAGCTCTGGATTTCCTCTTATGTTGGACAGTAGAGGTAAGAGTGGAAATTCTTGCCTCATTTCTTATCTAGAGGAAATATTTTCAGTCTTTCACCATTGACTCTAATGTTAGCTGTGAGTCTTTTCCTAAATGGTCTTTATTATGTTGAGATAATTCACCTCTACCCCTAGTGGGTTTTTTTTTTTTAATGTTTCTTATCATGTAAGGGTGAGGAGTTTTGTCAGATTTTTTCTCTGCATTAGCTGATATATTCATGTGGGTTTAGTCCTTCATGTAGTTAATATGTTACTTTGACTGCTCTTCTTCTCTTCAACCATCCTTTCATTCCAGGAAAAAAAACCCACTTTGTATAATCATAATCCTTTTACTATGCTGTTAAAATCTCTGTGATAGTATTCTGTGGATGATTTTTATTTTAGCATTTATTAGAGACATTGATCTGTAGTTTTCATTTCCTATGTCTTTGTCAGGCTTTGATGTCAGGGTAATGAAATTTAGGTTGGTTTCATAATTTAACTATTATAAATAATGATACAATAAACATTGGGGTACATATACCTTTTTCAATTAAAGTTTCTGTTTTCTTTGATAAATACCCAGATATGAAATTGATGAATCATATGACAGTTATATTTTAATTTTTTGAAGAAACTTCATACTTTTCCCATAGTGACTGCACCAATTTACAATTCCACCAGCAGTGTCCAAGTGTTTCCTTTTATCCACATCCTCACCAATACTCCTTATTTGTTGTCTTTTTGATGACAGCCATTCTGTCATTATGGCTTTCGTTTGCAATTCTCTGAACATTTCTGATGCTGAATATCCTATCATGTGCCTGTTGGCCAGCTGTATGTGTTCTTTAGAAAAATGTCAATTCAGGCCCATTATTCAGCTGGTTGGTTTTTGTTGTTGAGTTCTATGAGTGATTTATATATTTTGGATATTAACCCCATATCATGTGTATTATTTGAAAATGATTTCTCCAGTTTAGTAAGCTGCCTTTTCACTTTGTTGATGGTGTCCTTTGCTGTGCAAAAGGCAAAGTTTGCTGTATTCACATTTATTTATTTTTTTATTTCCTTTGTTTAAAAAGATGGATCTAGAAACATAATGCTGTGACCAGTATCAGAGAGCATACTTCCTGCATTTTCTGCTAAGAGTTTTATGGTTTGAGGCTTTACACTTTAGAAAAAAAAGTGAAGTAAAGTGTTAGTTGCTCAGTTGTGTCCAATTGTTTGTGACCCCATAGAGTCTTTAATCTATTTTAAATTAATTTTTACAAAGGGCATGAGAAAGTAGTCTAATTTAATCCTTTTGCATGTAGCTGTCCAGGTTTTCCAATGACATAACCTGAAGAGTCTATGAAAAATAGAAGTGGTGAGAGTGGGCATTCTTGTCTTGTTCCTGATCTTAAAGAAAATATTTTCAGATTTTCATCAGTGAGTATGATGTTAGCTGTGGGCTTATTATATATGGCTTTTTATGTTGAAGTTCCTTCCCTCTATTTCCACTTTGCATAGAGTTTTTATCATAAATGCATATTGAATATTGTCAAAAGCTTTCTCTGGATCTATTAAAAATATATTTGATCTTTATTCTTCAATTTGTTAATGTAGTGTATCAGGTTGATTGCTTTGTGGATATTGAACCATTCTTGCATATCTGAGATAAACACCACTAGATCATGGTGAATAATCATTTTAAGTATTCTTGAATTTGTTTTGCAAATTTTTTGGAGGATTTGTGCATCCATGTTCATCAGTGATATTGACCTGTAGTTTTCTTTTTTTGTGATATTTTTGTCTGATGTTGATATCAGGGTGATGCTGGCAACATTTGCAAACATTTTCTCCCATTCTGTAAGTTGTCTTTTCATTTTTTGTATCTGATAGGTCAAATCTTACATCATTATTTTACTTTTTCAAAATACATTTATTTTCTGAGAGTTTATTTCAAAAGAGATTTTTTAAATCTCTTTCTTAAGCTGAAAACTTCTATAACAGTATCTTTCGCAGAGTCTGACTGGGATTTGTCTAGACTGCCTTGGATTTGTGTATTGCCTTGTGTTAAGTATTTATACTTAACACTAAGAAGTCAATCCATGAAAGAACATGCTATAACTTTCCTAATAATCTGGTTTTCCTTTATATACCCTTGTAAAGATTCACATTTTCTTAATGGTACATGTACTATCTTTCAAAGTTTATTTCCAGATAATTTGTGTTGCTATGGAAAATGAAATAATTTACCCATAAGAATTTACAAATCTTCTCATCCTTAAAACGAAAGTTTTATCACTTACATGTTTTGTAGTTAGCTAATTTATTGAATCATTTTGTTTTAGTTGATTCTCTTCTTCTTGGTGGACATTCATTTCTTAGCCAACAATCAAAATTTCTCTTCCTAATATTCATGCCTGTATATTATTACCTTTGTCTCTCTTCATTGGTATATATAGGAACAGTGATGATGATGTATCAACCTACTTTCCCCAAATTACGTTATCTTTTAAGTACCTGTAAGCGACGCCGGCGGCTCCAAGGGCGGCGACCAAGAGGAGCTACCCCAAGCCCGAGGTCAGGGCCAGTGGCAGAGAGGAGCAACCCCATGTCCAAGTGGCGGCGGCTACACGGGCTCAGGAGGGCCGAGAGGAGCTACTCCACGTTCAAGGTCAAGGAGGGGCGGCCGTGAGGAGATAGCCCTCGTCCAAGGTAAGGAGCAGCGGCTGAGCTTTGCTGGAGCAGCCGTGAAGAGATACCCCACGACCAAGGCAAGATAAACCCAAATAAGACGGTAGGAATTGCCAGAGGGCAGACACACTGAAATCATAATCACAGAAAACTAGTCGATCTGATCACACAGACCACAGCCTTGTCTAACTCAGTGAAACTAAGCCATGCCATGTGGGGCCACCCAAGACAGGCGGGTCATTGTGGAGAGGTCTGATAGAATGTGGTCCACTGGAGAAGGGAATGGCAAACTACTTCAATATACTTCCCTTGAGAACCCCATGAACAGTATCAAAAGGCAAAATGATAGGATACTGAATGAGGAATTCCCCAGGTGGGTAAGCGCCCAATATGCTACTGGAGATCAGTGGAGAAATAACTCCAGAAAGAATGAAGCGATGGAGCCAAAGCGAAAACAATACCCAGTTGTGGATGTGACTGGTGATAGAAGCAAGGCCAATGCTGTAAAGAGCAATATTGCATAGGAACCTGGAATGTTAGGTCCGTGAATGAAGGCAAATTGGAAGTGGACAAACAGGAGATGACAAGAGTGAACGTCGACATTCTAGGAATCAGTGAACTAAAATGGACTGGAATGGGTGAATTTAACTCAGATGACCATTATATCCACTACAGTGGGCAGGAATCCCTTAGAAGAAATGGAGTACCATCATGGTCAACAAAAGAGTCTGTAATGCAGTACTTGGATGCAATCTCAAAAACGACATTATGATCTCTGTTCGTTTCCAAGGCAAACCATCCCATAATACAGTAATCCAAGCCTATGCTCCAAACAGTAATGCTGAAGAAGCCGAAGTTGAATGGTTCTATGAAGACCTACAAGACCTTTTAGAACTAACACCCAAAAAAGATGTCCTTTTCATTATAGGGGACTGGAATGCAAAAGTAGGAAGTGAAGAAACACCTGGAGTAACAGGCAAATTTGGCCTTGGGGCACGGAATGAAGCAGGGCAAAGGTTAATAGAGTTTTGCCAAGAGAACGCACTGGTCATAGCAAACATCCTCTTCCAACAACACAAGAGAAGACTCTACACATGGACATCACCAGACGGTCAACACTGAAATCAGATTGATTATATTCTTTGCAGCCAAAGAAGGAGAAGCTCTACACAGTTAGCAAAAGCAAGACCAGGAGCTGACTGTGGCTCAGATCATGAACTCCTTATTGCCAAATTCAGACTTAAATTGAAGAAAGTAGGGAAAACCACTAGATCATTCAGAAATGACCTAAATCAAATCCCTTATGATTATACAGTGGAAGTGAGAAATAGATTTAAGGGACTAGATCTGATAGATAGAGTGCCTGATGAACTATGGACAGAAATTCGTGACATTGTACAGGAGACAGGGGTCAATAAAATCCCCAAGGAAAAGAAATGTAAAAAAGCAAAATGGCTGTCTGAGGAGACCTTACAAATAGCTGTGAAAAGAAGAGAAGTGAAAAGCAAAGGAGAAAAAGAAAGATATAAGCATCTGAATGCAGAGTTCCAAAGAATAGCAAGGAGAGATAAGAAAGCCTTCCTCAGCAATCAATGCAAAGAAATAGAGGAAAACAACAGAATAGGAAAGACAAGAGATCTCTTCAAAAAAAATTAGAGATACCAAGGGAACATCTCATGGAAAGATGGGCTCGATAAAGGACAGAAATTGTATGGACCTAACAGAAGCAGAAGATATTAAGAAGAGGTGGCAAGAACACATAGAAGAACTGTACAAAACAGATCTTCATGACCAAAATAATCACGATGGTGTGATCACTCATCTAAAGCCAGATATCGTGGAATGTGAAGTCAAGTGGGCCTTAGAAAGCATCACTACAAACAAAGCTAGGGGAGGTAATAGAATTCCAGTGGAGCCATTTCTAATCCTGAAAGATGATGCTGTGAAAGTGCTGTACTCAATATGCCAGCAAATTTGGAAAACTCAGCAGTGGCCACAGGACTGGAAAAGGTCAGTCTTCATCCCAATCTCTAAGAAAGGCAATGCTAAAGCACGCTCACACTACCACATATTTGCACTCATCTCACACGCTGGTAAAGCCATGCTCAAAATTCTCCAAGCCAGGCTTCAACAATATATGAACAATGAACTTCCAGATGTTCAAGCTGGTTTTAGAAAAGGCAGAGGAACCAGAGATCAAATTGCCAACATCCACTGGATCGTGGAAAAAGCAAGAGAGTTCCAGAAAGACATCTATTTCTGCTTCATTGACTTCAAAGCCTTTGGATGTGTGGATCACAATAAACTGTGGAAAATTCTGAAAGAGATGGGAATACCAGACCACCTGACCTGCCTCTTGAGAAACCTGTATGCAGGTCAGGAAGCAACAGTTAGAACTGGACATGGAACAACAGATTGGTTCCAAATAGGAAAAGGAGTACGTCAAGGTTGTATATTGTCACCCTGCTTATTTAACTTATATGCAGAGTACATCATGAGGAACGCTGGGCTGGAAGAAGCACAAGCTGGAATCAAGATTGCCGGGAGAAATATCAATAACCTCAGATATGCACTTGACACCACCCTTATGGCAGAAAGTGAAGAGGAATTAAAAAGCCTCTTGATGAAAGTGAAAGAGGAGAGTGAAAAAGTTGGCTTGAAGCTCAACATTCAGAAAACAAAGCTCATGGCATCTGGTCCCATCACTTCATGGGAAATAGATTGGGGAACAGTGGAAACAGTGTCAGACTTTATTTTTTTGGGCTCCAAAATCACTGCAGATGCTGATTGCAGCCATGAAATTAAAAGACGCTTACTCCTTGGAAGGAAAATTATGACCAAACTAGATAGCATATTAAAAAGTGGAGACATTACTTTGCCAACCAAGGTCCGTCTAGTCAAGGCTATGGTTTTTCCCGTGGTCACATATGGATGTGAGAGTTGGACTGTGAAGAAAGCTGATCGCCAAAGAATTGATGCTTTTGAACTGTAGTGTTGGAGAAGACTCTTAAGAGTCCCTTGGACTGCAAGGAGATCCAACCAGCCCATTCTAAAGGAGATCAATCCTGGGTGTTCATTGGAAGGACTGATGCTAAAGCTGAAACTCCAATACTTTGGCCACCTCTTGCGACGAGTTGACTCTCTGGAAAAGACTCTGATGCTGGGAGGGATTGGGGGCAGCAGGAGAAGGGGATGACAAAGAATGAGATGGCTGGATGGCATCACCGACTCGATGGGCATGAGTTTGATTGAACTCCGGGAGTTGTTGATGGACAGGGAGGCCTGGCGTGCTGTGGTTCATGTGGTCGCAAAGAGTCGGACACGACTGAGCGACAGAACTGAACTAAACTGAACTGAATTATCAATGACTTACAGCAAGTTCTTCTTTTATATTTTTTACTTGATTTGACTTGTTGCTTCTGGTTGGTATATATATTTTCTCTCCCTCTTGTACCTTCCCTCCCATCTTACCCCTCTAGGTCATCACAGAGCACTGAGCTGGGCTCCCTGTGCTGTACAGAAGCTTCCTGCTAGCTAGCTATTTTACACATGGTAAAGAATATTACACATGGTAAAGAATATATGTCAATGCTATCTCTTAGTTCATCCCACCCTTCCCTTCCCCCACTATGTCCACAAGTCCATTCTCTACATCTGTAACTCTATTCCTGCCCTGCAAATAGGTTTCCCCCCTAATTAATTTATTTTTTTAATTGGAGGCTAATTACTAAAGAGCCTCTTGATGAAAGTGAAAGAGGAGAGTGAAAAAGTTGGCCTGAAGCTCAACATTCAGAAAACTAAGGTCTTGGCATCTGGTCCCATCACTTCATGGCAAATAGATGGGGAAACAGTGGAAACAGTGACTGGCTTTATTTTCCCAGTCTCCAAAATTATTGCCGATGGTGATTGCAGCCATGAAATTATAAGACACTTACTCCTTGGAAGGAAAGTTGTGAGCAACATATTAAAAAGCAGAGACATTACTTTGCCAACAAACGTCCGTCTAGTCAAGGCTATGGTTTTACCAGTGGTCATGTATGGATGTGAGAGTTGGACTGTGAAGAAAGCTGAGTGCCAAAGAATTGATTCTTTTGAACTGTATAGTTGGAGAAGAGTCTTGAGAGGGCCCTGGACTGCAAGGAGATCCAACCAGTCCATCCTAAAGATCAGTCCTGGGTGTTCATTGGAAGGACTGATGTTGAAGCTGAAACTCCAATATTTTGGCCATCTCATGCGAAGAGCTGACTCATTTGAAAAGACCCTGATGCTGGGAAAGATTGAGGACAGGAGGAGAAGGGGACAACAGAGGATGAGATGGTTGGATGGCATCACCCACTCGATGGACATGAGTTTGAGTGAACTCCGGGAGTTGGTGATGGGCAGGGTTCCTGGCATGCTGTGGTTCATGGGGTCACAAAGAGTCGGACACGACTGAGCAACTGAACTGAACTGAACCGAATTACTTTACAATATTATAGTGCTTTTTGCCATACATTGACATGAATCAGCCATGGGTGTAACTTTATAGCAGTGGAAAAAGTGCTGTGGTGCATTGCATAATGTTTCTTAAAGGTTTTCTTTAGAAGTGCCATATGTAAAATTGTCTTATTGGGCAAACCATGTCACATTGCTTAGTCTAACATTTGTGAAACATAGAAATATTATCCTCTAGTAAAAAAGGAAAATGAATCATTTAGAACAATAACTCTGTCATATGAATATTTTGTTTTGTCCTTGATTTTAATTGTAATGTTTTTATGTTTTACTACTAAAATATGAGTTTGCCAATTATTTCTGATGAAGAAGTTTTTTTACCAAGTTAAATCATTTCTTTCTATTTCTGGTTTACTTTATTAAAAATGGGTTTCAATTTTATCTATTTTTCTTCTGCATCTATCAAGACATATTTATGTTACTTCTATTAATTAAAAAGTATGTTATATTTATATATTATATTCTTCTATGATACAATAATGGATAGCTCTTAAGATATACATCTTACACGATAACATTCTATTATTTGGAAATATTTTACTCTAGAATATGGTTTATGAATTCCCTCTCTAGAGGGCCAATTTCCAAAGATAGCCTCTACAGAACATAAAAGGGAACAATATTTAAATTCCTCATTTGATTCTGTCTAGACCATGATTTTCTTTGCCACTGTCACTTTGCCTTTACAGTTTATATAAAAAGGGAGAACTACAGAGGGCAAACCTGAAGGGTACCCATGACTGACTTCTTAATCCCATAATGTTCCTAAAAGCCTATTCAGCAATTCATATGAATTCCCACAATAATTCATGGAATACTACTATAGCTGTTTTTTCTGAGATATGAGAAAACTGTTGTATTTGGTTTTTCTGTATACTCGGATGTGGAAAATGGCCTTCAACTATACAGAATTCTATGATATTCACCTTGTATCCTCAGGTAAGGTAAAGCTCACATGTGTCTAAGCTCTCCTTATTTCTTTCTTCTACCCCTTCTTGCTTTATAACTTAATATGTGAATTATAAAAGTACTATTTCTCTAGAATCATAGCCGAGATTTTATATGAGAGCTTATAAAAAATGTTATTTCAAACATTTGCTAAAACTCTTAAAGGATCTTGCCAGATGCTCCTTTTTATTCCCACTCTATAGAAGGGTGTTCTGATCCTAAATCAGGGAAAATTCCAGAAAATGAATGGATACGCCTTCTTTCAGAAAAGTCTATCCCCTGTAATTTCTCTTTTTTTTTTTTATTTATTTTTTATTGGAGGCAAATTATTTTACAATATTATATTGGTTGAGTAGCAGGCAAGGAAATTTATTTTTACTTGAGATTGCAAATTTTAGGACATTCTTTGTGAGCATAAGTAAACATGACATATTTTAATAATTGATCACTTACTTAACTTTAACATGTATTTTTGAGAGTGTGTTTTTACTGAAGGGAAGAATTGAAATGTGAACTCTTGTAAATTTTCATTTTAATATTGACTTATAATCTATTCTTAAAAAGATATAGGAATATTTCTCATAACCTAACTCAGAAAAATTTAAAGTTGTATAAAGGATTTAGATCTATTGATATTGTCCTTAATTCAACTCGACATGTTTCTCACTAATAGAACAAAGAATATTGAATAGCATTATCTCTAATGTCTTTGTATGTCACAAACACTGAGTTAACTTGGCTGTGTTTTTGTTTTTTTTCTTGGGGGGGAATCTGTGTTTTTTTCAGTATTATTTAAAATGGTAAGTCCTTATGCATATTTACTTATTGTCAACACTTTGTTAGCTGTAGGAAATTAGGAAAGCTCTTTGTTCACTTTGTTTTTATTATATCCAAAATAGGAATATGAATACTTGAAAATCATGGCAACATCTCTGTATATGGTAGGTAGCTCAGCTGGTAAAGAATTTGCCTGCAATGCAGGAGACCACGATTCAATTCCTGGGTCAGGAAGATCTGCTGGAGAAGGGATAGGCTTCCCACTCCAGTATTCTTGAGCTTCCCTTGTAGCTCAGACAGTAAAGAATCCGCCTACAATATGGGAGATCTGTGTTCGATCCCTGGGTTGGGAAGCTCTCCTGGAGGAGGTCATGGCAACCCACTCCAGTATTCTAGACTGGAGAATCCCATGGACAGATGAGCCTGGTGGGTCCCAGTCCATGGAGTACCAAAGAGTTGGATGCAACTAAGTACAGCACAAAGTAATGTGGCTCAAAGCAAGTCATCTGTTCTAATGAGTAATGTTTTGTATGGCCAATTCTAATATGGAAATCTGTCATTCTTTTGCAGCTTTAAAAACAAATACCCATGTAGAGAATTGCTCTAGCTCTGTGAGTAAATTCATCCTTTTAGGCTTCCCTTATACTTGGGGAATTGGGATCCTCTGTTTCTCAGTGTTTTCTGGGACATATATTCTGACACTCATTGGAAATCTGTGCATTATTTGTGCTGTGAGGTGCGACCATCAACTGCAAACTCCAATGTACATCCTATTGGCCAATTTTTCCTTCCTGGAGATCTGGTTTATCACCTCCACTGTCCCTAATATGCTAGTCAACTTTCTTTCTGAGACCAACACCATCTCCTTCTCTGGCTGCTTCTTCTCCGTGGGCACCACTGAGACCTTCTTCTTGTCTGCTATGGCCTTTGACAGGTACCTTGCCATCTGCAGGCCCCTTCACTACCCCACTGTCATGCCAGTGCAACGCTGCATCAGAATGGGAGCCTGTTGCTGGGTATGTGGCTTCTTGTACTTCCTCTTGCCTATATATCTAATCTCTCAACTCCCCTTTTGTTGTCTCAATAAAATTGATCACTTCCTATGTGACCCAGGACCCCTTATAAAGCTGTCTTGTGTGCCAGCTCCTGTCACTGAGATCATCTGTGCCATCTGTAATTCAGTCCTCATTTTCTCCCCCTTACTCTTCATTACTAGTTCCTACACCCTGGTGATCAGAGCTGTGTTTAGGGTACCCTCAGCAGAAGGCCGGCATAAGGCTTTCTCTACATGTGGCTCCCATCTGTCTGTAGTGTCTCTGTTCTATGGCTCTATTATGGTTGTATATGTGAGCCCAACAGCAGGCAATCCAGCCGGGATTCAGAAATATGTGACTTTGTTTTATTCTGTGCTGACTCCACTGTTCAACCCCTTGATCTATAGTCTCCGGAATAAAAAGATGAAGGAGGCTCTGAGAAAATTATTTAAGACTGTGAGATTTAGGCAGAGGCCTGGCAGAAATCTTTGAAGAACTTGTGTTTGCAACTGAAATATATGTGGAATAAATGATTGAAAGTTTAGCATTCAATTGAATTAACCACATTAGACAAATATATTTGGGGGAGGGAGAAGAACATAGTCAAATGTAATTAAATGTTTATTAAATTAACTGTGGCCATCTGTCCATTTTTTTATGGTTTTAGAAAATTTACATTAATAGTAAAATTTTTTCATATTCAAATAAAAATAATCAAAGAAAAAATAATCAGTCATCTTCCTGGCATTTAGACTTAATACTAGCTAAAATTCTGATGTTACCATTTCAGTTATACATGTAAACACAATAATCAAATATTTATTACTAATATTTCTCAGGTAAGTCAAAAGTCATGCTAAATTTACAAAACAACATTTAAATTTTAATTTCTATGTCAATATTAAAGATGTGACAAAATTAATTAACCTCTTTATAAAAGTTCATTTATCATAATTGTACTTCCCACTTTCTCACCAAGATTTAGTTTAAATACTCAGAATTTGGATCCAGATGGTTGCCATTATTTCTCCATTTAAAATAATTTTTAAAAATAATTAAGATCATTTAAAAATAATTATTTTTAAAATAAATTCTCTATAAAATAAACCATATACTGCCTTTTCCTGATACATCATTTGTGCATTCTACAAGCTAGAGATAACAGCCAGTGACCCTCAGGTATTGTTGTGATTACAGAAATTGCTAGATTTGCTTTGTTAACTATGTCAAGAGCAATAGTGTCTCATACTGTCAGCCAGAATTTTCCTCATTTCATGAAAAGACCATGAATCCATTAGTTATTACTCCCCCATCCTTCCTCTCTCCAGTCCTTGGAAACAACTAATCTACTTTCTGTTCTATAGATTTACTTATTCTCAAAATTTCATATAAATGGAATCATATAATATGTGTGACCTTTTGTGACCAACTTCTTTCACTTAACATCATGTGTACAAGATTCATTTTTGCTGGGCATGTTTATCTGTACTTTATTCCTTTTTATAGCTGAATAGCATTTCTTGGTATGAATATACCACATTTTGCCTGTTCAATAGTTGATGGACGTTTGAGTTGTTTCCATCATTGGTCTATTGTGAGTTACACAGGAATAAGTATTTGTGTGAACGTATATTTTCACTTTGGGGGGGTTTACTCCAGGGAGAGGAATTGCTGTGTCATATGTTAACTATTTAACATTTTGAGGAACTGTCAGACTATTTTCCAAAGTGACTGTGCCATCTTTACTATCATATCAGCATAGTGTGAAATGTATGGGGTTCAGTTTCTCTGTATCCTTACCAACACTTGTTTGCTCTTTCTTTTTTTTGTCCTTTAGCTATCCTTGTATATATGAAGAGGTATCTTATTATGGTGCTCACCTGCATTTCCCTAATGATAAGATTGTTGATTATCTTTCAGTGTGCTTATGGGCCACTTGCATGTCTTCACTGGGAAATATATATTCAAATCCTTGATGATTTTTAAAACATTAGCCTATTCATCTTTCTAATTCTCAACTGTAGAGGTCTTTACATATACTCTGGATATAAGTCACTTATTAGATAAATAATTTGCAAATATCTTTAATCAATCTGTGAGTTACATTTTTACTTTTATGATTGTCCTTTGAAGTTTTGAATTTTAATGAAGTCCAACTTATCTTTTTAACTTTTATCACTTGTGATGCTAGTTTCATATCTAAGAAATCTTTGCCTAATCGAAGGTCACAAAAGGTACTACTATGTTTATTTATATATTTATTTTTTGTTATAGATGATTTTTCCAACTTTATATACATTTTATATTTTAATAGGTATTTGTTAAGAGCGGAGATCAAACACAAACTCCAAATCACTACTTTAAAATAAAAGTTTCTCAAGTATTTTATGGCATATCCAAATCTGTCACAAAGTTTATGGGGCAATATGAATCACAGCATGCTTACTTATTTTTTGTTTTGCCATCTTGATATTCCTGAAAAGATTGCTTTCTATCACACATTTTCAAAAGGAATCTATTTGATTATGTCCCTGAGATCATAAAATCTTGATCTAATCATTTTAAAATAAATTATTCATATAATTTATAATTAAATAGTACCTTTCAGTGACATTTCAAGCATTATTTAGGGTAGGAAAAAAGAATGAGAAATAAATTACTTATATAAAAGAAAATAGGCAAATTGTGGAATATGGAGAATTAATGAAATGACTATAATAATTAATAATGTGTGGTAATAAAGTTCTTTTCTTTAAATCATATAAAATATCAAATTGTATAGGAAAAAGACTTACTACGGCTAAATAGTTAAGAAATTATAATAAGGGCAATTTTGATGGTGACCAAATTGCAGCAAAACATGTGCTTATTAATGCAGAATAAGAAGGCATTACAGTGACTATTCGACTATCCATTCACTTCTTTCACATGAGGAAATCCTTCGGGGTAAAAGAAGACACGGGAAACACACTAAATTCCTTAGCGACTAGACTCCAGGTAAATCCAGTAATCCAATAAAGGTATTTTCCTGGAAAAAACAAAGACTTCATCCTTTAAATCTTCCTTCAGAATGTTGCTGGTAAAGGATTGAAAGTGAAAAAAGGTGTAGTTGCTCAGTCGTGTCCAACTCTTTGTGATCCCATGGGCTCTAGCCCACCTGGCTCCTCTGTCCATGGGACTCCCCAGGCAAGAACACTGGAGTGGGTTGCCGTACCCTTCTCCAGAGAATCTTCCTGACCCAGGGATTGAACCTGGGTCTCCCGCATTGCAGGCAGATTCTTTACTATCTGAGCCACCACTCTAAAAAGAATCTAGTACTTATCTAGGAGGCATGGCTTTCTAGAAAATATCATGTAAGTTATACAGCTCTTGGGAATTTTACAATTTAAATGCTTCCAGTTGTGTAAAGAAACTTATGAAATTCAATTAGAAACCTAAACTCTGTGGTATGCGGTATGTCCTTCTGTGCCCAATATGCTCAGTAACTTCTCTGAAACCAACACCATCTCTTTCTCTGGCTGCTTCCTGAAGTTCTACTTATTCTCCACGGGCACCACCAAGACCTTGTCTGCCATGGACTTTGACAGGTACCTTGCCATCTGCAGGCCCCTACGCTACCCCACTGTCATGACGGTACGATGCTATGTCAATATGGGAGCCTGCTGCGTGTGTTGCTTCTTGTACTTCCTCTTGTCTGTTCACCTAATCTCTCTGCTCCAGTTCTGTTGTCTCAGTAAGACTGATCTCTTCCTATGTGAACCAGATCTCCTTATAAAGTTGTCCTTACGCCAACTGCCGTCACTGAGATCATCTGTGCTACCTGTAACAGTCATCACGTTCTCTACCTTACTCTTCATTACCAGCCTATACCCTGGTGATCAGAGCTGGGTTTAGGGCCCTCTCAGAAGATAGGGTTTAAGGCCTTATCTACGTGCGCCTCCCATCTGACTGTGACGTCCCTATTCTATGGCTCCATTGTGATTGTGTGTGAGTCCAAGAGCAGAGAATCCAAGAGACCCAGAAAAGTCTGAGTCTGTTCTATTCCATGTTAACTCCATTACTCAGCCACTGAATCTACAGTATATCTCTGGAAGAAAGAGATGAAGACAGATCTAATAAAACTACTTAGGACTGTAAGATTTAATCAAAGGCCTAAAAGAAATCTTTGAAGAACTTGCATTGACAGCTGAAATAATATATGGAAAACAAATAATTAAAGTATTAATATTCAACTGTATTAGCTGAAGGAGAAAAATAACTTTCAGGAGGAGGAAGAACTAATTCAATGTAATAAAATGTTAATAAAGCTATGCTTATTTGTTCTTTTATTGGAGAAAAATTTGCATTAATAGTAAAATTTTCAGGCAAAAGTAATCAGACAAGTAAGCTAATAGTCAACTTGTTAGCATTCTGATTGAATGCTAGTTAATATTTTGCTACCAATATCACACACATATGCATACAATCTATCTTATACTAAAATTTATTACAAAATTTTTTCAAGAGAGTCAATAGTTATTATACATGCTAATTTTACAAAACAACATTAAATGTTATTGTGTCTATTAAAATATGACAAGCTGTATTCACTTTCTAATGAAAATTGATTTATTATAATTATTCCCAGTTTCTCAATGAGACTTAGTGATAATTTTCTTTAGATCTAGATGTTTGCCATTGATTTTTATCCACTTTATATACACTTAATTTTAAGAATTGTTTTTGATAGTGTTCTATTTAGGCTAAGCCATGCATTGCCTTTTTCTAACATGCCATTTTTGTCTGCTATAGGTTCAAATGAAATGGCTAGTGACTCCCAGGTACTGTGATGACAGAATGTGTTAGATTTGTTCCGTTAACTGTCCCAAGGACACTAGTGTGTCCTACTCCCAAGCAGAATATTTTCATCCCATAAAGAAACCTTCTTCCCAGTAACAGTCACTCCCCACTCTCCCTTCTCTCTAATCCTGACATCCACTTTCCATTTCTGAGTATTTGTCTATTCTGGATGCAGTATTAATGGAATCATATGATAACTTGCCTTTGGTGACTGTTTTTTTTTCCTTTATCACAATGTTTACATATGTTGTAGCATGTGTCATTACTTGATTCCTTTTTATAGCTGTATAACATCCCATTGTATAGACATACCACTTTTGTTTATCCATTCAATAGTTAGTGAATATTTGAGTTGTTTCCATTTTGTGGCTATTATGAATAACGCTGTTGTGAATAGTTATTAGTAAGTTTTCATAAGAACATGTTTTCACTTCCCTAACATATATCCCTGAGAGAGGAATTGCTGGGTTATTGGTTAGCTCTATACTTAATATTTTCAAGAATTGTCAGACTGTTTTCCCAAAAGACTGCATAGTTTTTCTATCACACCAGCAATGTATGTACTTTGGATTTCAAATCTCTGCATATCCTCACCAGCACTTGTTATTTTTTTCCTGTTTACTTTAGCCATGTTGGTAGGTATGAATTGGTATCTTATTGTGGTTTTTATTAGCATTTTCCCTAATTGCTAATGGTGTTGATCATCTTTTCATGTGCTTATTGACCCTTTGTATATCTTGGTTGGAAAAACATATACTCAAATACTTTGATCATTTAAAAATTATATTATTTGTCTTTTTATTGTTGTGATATAAGTTGATAATATTTTAGATATAAGACCTTTGTCATAGATATGATTTGCAAATATTTTCTTTGATCTATAAACTGTTTCATTACTTTCTTAAAATGTCCTCTGAAGTTTTAATTTTTATGAATTTCAATTTATCTACATTTTCCTTTTTCTAAATTTTTAAAAATTTGTATATGGTTTGCATACAGTATATTTGTTTCAGGAATACTCCATAGTGACTCATCATTTACATTTCCCTGGGTAGTATGATCATTTTAACAATATTAATTCTTCTGGTCCATAAGCATGATGTATCTTTTCATTTGTTTTTGTATAATAGTCTTCAGTTTTTTTCATCAATGGTTTATAGTTTCCAGAATACACATTTTTTTTAAACACATGTATTTCTATGTATCTTATTCTCTTTTGTGCAATTTTAAATGACTATTTTCTTAATTTCTCTTTCCAATGATATGTTATTATTTTATGAAACACAATATGTTTCTATATAGTACTGTATGTCTTGAAACTTTACTGAATTTATTTATTAGTTCCAGAGTTTTTTGGTGGAGACTTAAGGATTTTCTGTAGATAGTATTATATCATCTGGGATTTTCTGTAGATAGTATTATATCATCTGCAAACAGTGGCAGTTTTAATTCTTCCTTTCCTATTTGAATTCCTTTCATTTCTTTCCTTGTCCGATTGTTGTCATTAGGACTTCCAATACTATGCTGAATACAAGTGACAGGAGTGGCATTCTTATTTTGTTCCTGATCTTGGAGGACATGATTTCAGCTTTCCACAATTGAATATAATGTGAGCTGTGGCCTCGACATATATGGCCTTTATTATGTTAAGGTGTGTTTCTCCTATATCCATTTTGCAGAGTTTTTTCCATAAATGGATGTTAAATTTTGTCAAAAGTTTTTTCTGTGTGTATTGAGATGATCGTATGGTTTATATTCTTCAATTTAATAATGTAGTAAATCATTGATTTGTGGATAGCAAACCATCCTTGTGTTTCTGGGGAAAATCTCACTTCATCATGATGTATGATGCTTTCAATGTGTTCTTAAACTCAGTTTGCTAATATTTGCTGAGAAATTTTGCATTTGTGTGCATTAGTGATATTGGTTATAATTTTTTGTAGTGTTTGTCTTTTTTTGGTGTCTGAGGTTGATGCTAGCCTTCTATAAGGGGTTAAGAAGTGTTTCTTTCTCTTCAATTTTTGAAATATTGTGAGAATTATAGGTGCTAACTCTTCCTTAAACTTTGGATAGAATTCACCTGTGAAGCCCTCCAGCCCTAAAATTTGCTGAGATATTTTTAATAACTGATTCAGTTCTATTACTGGTAATCAATTTGTTCATAGTTTATATTTATTCCTGATTTAGTCTTGGGAGATTATGCATTTACAGGCATTTATCCATTTCTTCTAGGTCGTCCAGTTTATTAACATATAATCATTCATAATACTCTCGTATGATCCTTTGTATTTTTAATGGTATTTGTTAGCTTTCATTTATGATTTTATTTATTTATGACTGCTCTTTGTTTCTTGATGAGTCTGGCTAATTGTTTATCAATTTTGGTTTTTCTTTTCAAACAACCAGATTTTACCTTTATTGATCTATTTTTTTTCAGTAGTTATTTCATTTTTCCCCCATTCTGGCATTTATTATCTTCTTCCTTCAACTAACTTTGCATTTTCCCCCATTCTGGCATTTATTATCTTCTTCCTTCAACTAACTTTGTTTTTCAGTTACTTTACTTGTAAGGATTGATTGAGATTTTTCTTGTTTTCTTAGGTATTCTTATACCACTGTAAACATTTCTCTTTAGAATCATTCATCCTACATCCCATAAATGTATTTTTAACTTTGTTTGGGCTTCCCTGGTGGCTCAGAGGTTAAAGCGTCTGCCTCCAATGCGGGAGACCCAGGTTCGATCCCTGGGTCGGGAAGATCCCCTGGAGAAGGAAACGGTAACCCACTCCAGTATTCTTGCCTGGAGAATCCCATGGACGGAGAAGCCTGGTAGGCTACAGTCCACAGGGTCGCAAAGAGTCGGACACGACTGAGTGACTGAACAGAACAGATCAAACTTATTTACTTATTTTATTATTGATGTATAATTGCTTTACAATGTTGTATTACTTTCTGCAGTACAAAAAAGTGAATCAGCAATAAGTATACATAAATCCTCTCTCTCTTGAATCTCTCTCCCACCCCTCTACGTCATCACAGGTTCCATAGATTTTGATTGCTATGTTTTCATTTTCATTTTCCTCCAAGTTTTTTTAGTGTACTCTTCTATTTCTTCAATGACCCCCTTGAAAATTCCATGTGTGTGGTTTTTGAAGCTTTTTTTTTTTTTCGTTGTAATCTCATGGGTCATGGTCAGAAAATATAGTTGATATGAATTCAATATTTTTGAATTTGTAGAGACTTGTTTTGTGGCCCAAAAAGGTGATCTATCCTAGAGACTATTCCAAGTGCACTTGAAAGGAATGTATGTTCTGTTGCTTTTGGATGGACTTTTCTATGTATATCTATTAAATCTAATTGTCTAATATGTCATTTAAAACAAGTGTTTCCCTATTAGTTTTCTGTCAGAATGATCTCTTCATTGATAAAACTGTGGTGTTAAGATCCCCTACTATTACTGAGGATTTTATTTTTCTTTCTTTCTGTTTGTTTATATTTGCTCTATGTACTTGCATGTGTGCATGCCAAGTCCCTCCAGTCATGCCCAACTCTTTGTAACCCTATGAACTACAGCCCACAAGTCTTCTCTGTCCATGGAAATTCTCCAGGCAAGAAAAAAGGAGTGGGTTGCCATGCCCTCGTCCAGGGGATCTTCCTGACCCAGGGATCAAACGCATTGGCAGGCAGGTTCAGTTCAGTTCAGTCGCTCAGTTGTGTCCGACTCTTTGCGACCCCATGAATCACAGCACACCAGGCCTCCCTGTCCAACACCAACTCCGGGGGTTCACTCAAACTCATGTCCATCGAGTGGGTGATGCGAGATGCCTATATTTACAATTGTTAATTCTTTGATTTTTCCCTTTGTCATTATGCAATGTCCTTTTTCTGTCTCTTGTTATAGCCTTTGTTTTAAGGTCTAATTTTGTCTGATATAACTTTTGCTATTCCAGTTTTTGTTTTGTTTCCATTTGCATGGAATACTTTTTTTAACCCCTTACTTTGTGTGTGTGTGTGTAGATCTGAACTGTGTCTTCTTAGGCAGCATATAGATGAGTCTTATTTTTCTTTATCCATTTAGCCGTTCTGTGTCTTTTAATTGAAGCGTTTAGTCCATTTACATTTAAAGTAACTATTAATAGGTATGTATTTATTGTCATTTGTTAATTGTTTGGGGATTGTTTTTATAGTGGCTTTTGGTTCCTTTCTTCTTCTACTCTTTTGTGATAGGATGATGGTCTTCATGTTTTGTTTGAATTCCTTTTCTTTTTTGTGTATGTATCTATTATTTTTTTTGGTTTGTGATTACCATGAGGTTCATATATAACAGTATTTTCTATACAGGTATATTTTGAGTTGATGATTTCTTAAGTTTGAATGCATTCTAAGCACCTTGCTTTTTACTCCCTCACATTTATGTTTTGTTTCTGACATCATATTTTTCATCTTTTTGTATTATGTCTGAATCCCTTAATTACTTATTATAATTACAGATACTTTTACTACTTTTGTCTTTTAACCTTCCTAATAGCTTTAAAAGTGATTGATCTACTTCCTTAACTATATTTTTGTTATTATCAATGAGAGTTTTCCTTTCATAATATTCTTATGTCTATTCCTGGATATTTATTTTTTTGCTTTGTTACTGTTCAGTTGCTATCTCATGTCCAACTTTTTGTGACCCCATGAATGGCCGCATGCCAGGCTTCCCTGTCCTTCACTATTTCCCTGAGTTTGCTCAAACTCATGTCCATTAAGTCAGTGATGCCATCCAACCATCTCATCCTCTGTCACCCGCTTCTCCTCTTGCCCTAAATCTTTCCCAGCATCAAGATCTTTTCCAATGAGTCAGCAAGGTTAGTGTTATGAACTCTTAGCTTTTGCTTATTGGTACACCTCTTTATCTCTTTTTCAAATCTAAATGATAATCTTGTGGGATAAAGTATTCTTGATTTTAAGCTATTTTATTCTATCTTTAAGAATATCTTATAGAGGTATTTTAAAGCTTAAAAGACATAAAATTCTTACCACGTTTCTGGTTATACAGTGTCAGTTCAGTTGCAATTAGTACTGTTTTGGAATGATATGTCATTTGTTTTTTACATAAAAGTACAATACAAGAGAAAAAAACCCAAAATAGCATATAGTAGGAAATCCTAAAAAAATATTGATTTTGTAAGTAATTGGGGAGGGATAAATTCATGACTATTCCTAAGGCCTTAAAATAGGATTCTGTCATTTTCTGGACATACATTAGGCAATATAAAAATAAGATGTTAACTGAAGAAAATGTCCACATAGAAATATGATAGTTTCTACCAAGTATCTATTTGAAAACTACCCTACCTATCTGAAGGGCTTCCCTGATAGCTCAGTTGGTAAAGAATCCACCTGCAATGCAGGACACCCTGGTTCAATTCCTGGGTCAGGAAGATCCATTGGAGAGGGAAAGGCTACCTATTCCAGTATTATTGGGCTTCCATTGTGGCTCAGCTGATAAAGAATCTGTCTGTAATGTGGGAAACCTGGGTTTGATCCCTGGGTTGGAAAGATTCCCTGTGCAATAGAAAGGCTACCCACTCCAGTGTTCTGGCCTAGAGAATTCCATGGACTGCATAGTCCATGCAGTTGCAACGAGTTGGACACGACTGAGTGGCTTTAACTCCTATCTGAAAGTACAGGAATCATGAAGACCTGGGGGAGAGAGTGCGTTTTATCTTAGAGTCAGTCTCTCATCATTGTGAAGACAAGAGGTAGAGAACCGTAATTCATCACTGAAATTCTCCAGATTATTTTATCAGTATTAAGCAGAAATTAAGATAACCAAACACAGAACACACTGGCACATTTATCCTCTGAATTGTTTTCCATAAATAGTGCATATTAAGCTACAACATTGAACAAGGATTTGTGAAAGTGTTGAATATAAATGCTTTCTGTTGTACAACCAGGCCACTTTACACCTTACTAGACAATAAGAATTGTCTTCAAGCTGTCAGTTACATAGTACAGTGAGAAATGCATTATTACTTAGGTATATCATATATTATATATGCAAATAGATTTATTATCTCTATGATAAAGTATTATGTACCTATTATTACTCCAAAACTGGCATCTGAGCAGTACTATTTTGAGAGGGAAAATATACAGTTTAATTACCACTCAAATATAAATTCCATTCTTAATGTTTTCAAAAGCTGTATCTTTTTTTTAATTTTTATTTAATAAATGGTACAAAGCACAATGCCATAAACATTAACAGTTAAAATTTCACCAAATGAAAGAAATACTATAGAATACACATTGCAAAAAGCTACAATAAGTTATTTTACAACTGACTCAAGCTGCAAAAAGAAAAAAAACCCAATGCCATACCTAAGTTATCCCTCTCTCAAAATAATGCCAAAATAAGGCTGTATCTTAAAGAAGTTAAATAAAAAGTAGGAAATAGAAAAAAAGGAATAAAAGCACACATTTGGAGGAAGAAAGTATAAAAATAAGTAAAATTCATTCAATGTCTTTTGAATCATTATTACTCTTTAATTCAAGTTAATCAGTCCTCCTCATTGGTCAAAATGATTTGTTTTGATATCACAGATATTCAATTTGTAAATGTCTAGCCACAGGCTACAGTGGTCATAACAGTTCTATAAATTTACTTTGTTTCTAGGAAAAGAACATTTCTTATGACTGCGGAAACCTGGCCAGACTTCAGATAGCGACTCTTCAGTTTTGACATAACTGCATTCATTTCTTTATTGCTTAGAGTATAGATAACAGGGTTTAAAATGGGAGTAAAGATGGTGTAGAACACCGCAAGGACTTTGTCAACTGAATAACTGCTGAAGGGCCACACATAGATGAAGATGCATGGTCCAAAGAAGAGTGTGACCACAGTGATATGAGCAGTCAGTGTGGAGCAGGCCTTGGCCGTGCGAGCAGAAGAGTGGCTCCTAACTGTGATGAGTATCACAGTGTAAGAAAGAACCAATAGGAGGAAGGAACTCAAAGACAGAAGGCCACTGTCTGCAACTATTAGTAAACTGATAACATAAGTGTCTGTGCAGGCCAGTTTGGTCACTAAAGGGAGGTCACAGAAAAAGCTATCCACTTGATTAGGCCCACAAAAAGGCAAGTTAACAGTAAATGCCAGCTGGCTAGTAGTATGGATGAAACCCACACACCATGGAATGAGGACCAGAGTAATACACACACGCCAGCTCATGATTGTCGTGTAGTGGAGAGGTTTGCATATGGCAACGTAACGGTCATAAGCCATGGACACAAGGAGCACCATTTCACCACCAGCAAATAGATGAACAAAGAAAATCTGGGCCAGGCAGGCTTCGAAAGAAATAGTCTTGTGCTCAACCAGAAAGTCTGCAATCATTTTGGGGGTAGCAAAGGAGGCAACACATATATCTATAAAAGAGAGGTTTGCAAGCAGAAAGTACATGGGGGTATGAAGGCGGGAATCTGAGGTCACAGTGAGGATGATGAGAAAGTTTCCCAGTAGTATTGCTAGGTAGAGCAGTGAAAATATTAGAAACAAGAAAGGCTGGAGCTCCTGGGAACTAGATAAACCCAGCAACACAAACTCAGTCACCCGAGAATGATTTGTCTCATTCATTGACTTTGCAAAGGACTTCTCTTCAGTCACTTGAATAGGAGAGAAATAGAAATCAGTGAATGAACTAACTATGATTTAATTTTCCAGTTCAGTTAGAGAGACTAGTTTCTACTCAAATGTACTTGTAAGACCTCAGTTCAGTTCAGTTCAGTTCAGTCGCTCAGTCGTGTCCGACTCTCTGCAACCCCATGAATCACAGCACGCCAGGCCTCCCTGTCCATCACCAACTCCCAGAGTTCACCCAAACTCATGTCCATAGACCTCACACATGTCTAAATAGAGACAGTGATCTAGTAATCAAAAGGAGAACAGAGTCAGGATGGGATATTGAACCAAAAGTTTTCTAGAAGAGGAGGGTGGTGGCTGGGAGGTTGGTGGAGAGAATTTCAACCAACTGATTCATTAATTGCTTAAGTTTAGTAAGTTAAGTAAGCTAATTTGCAAATGAGATTTACAAGTGAGTGTTATAAATAAATATCTGAAAAGCTGTTTATATATCTCAGAAATCCACTATTATTATCTACAGAGACAAAATGTCATTTTTTCTTCACTAAAGAAAATAAGAACTCTTAAAAAGAGACAAATGTGTGAACTGCTACAAGAAGGAAATACATTTTCACAAAATTAATGTGCAAAAGACATTAAACACAAAAGAGTAAATGCTCTATTTCTCTATTTAAATGAAGTTGAAAGACAGATGAACAAGTCTATAGTATTTGAAGCTAGGATAGCAGTTTTCCTTGATGGGATTAAAGGGACAGAAGGAAACATTAGAGGGGCTTTTGGATTACTAGTAATGGTCTGATTTTGACTCAGTTGAATGGCTTCTTAGGATGTCCAGAAAAAAGGGGACTTTCTTTTTCTTTCCCTTGTGGGTTCTAAAAACCTCCTCCTGCTGTAACAGTTAAAATTCTTTTCTCATTCCTAGTAAGATAGTTTGGGGCATTGGCTTCTTCAGAAACAATCTTTCACAACTCAGCATTAGTGGACGATGATTGTATATTTTATGTCATAAATCATTGAGATTTGCATAATAAATGAATATTTTCATCTTTTCAGTTTTTTCTCTTATGACAGGGGGCTATGGACATAAGAGGAAGAAAGTTTAGCTTTCTCATCTTTGCTCCAACGGGGGGAAAAAACTGTGAAGGATAAACATATAGATTATATCTATTTCCTCTTCTGTTACAGAGTAGCTCATTGACCTCAGAAAAGCTCTTAAATCAATACCTCCATTCTTAAGAATGCAGGATGAAGATTTGGGGCAAACAAAGTTCTAAGTTTTTTGCAATATAAATCCATTCTTATTTTTAGTAAACTTATTTATAATAATTTAACTGTCCATTTTTCCCAGAACACTGAGCTAGGTAGGATGGTGATAGAGCAGTTAGATTTAAAACTTTCCCTCCTGAAAATTCTTTACTAATATTATAATCCTTACTCCTTTTAAAGAAGGTGATGGACCTTCTTTTTCTATGAATCTCCAGTACATTCTTTATGAAATGAAATAAGAATAGCTTTATCACTTAATAAAAAGATACTACTTTTATACCCAATAAAGTACTATACTATAATGGAAGCATAAACCTATTGGGAAAATATTCTAGGTTAAGATCACAACTGTATCTTCAGGCAGCTGTATGGCATTGAACAAGTCATTTAATTGTTCAGGGCTCATTATTCTCAGAAATAAAACATTGAGAATAATGTTATCCTGAAAGAGACACTGGAAATGTTTGGTAAAAGAAAAAATTCATGAATGATAAATGTTTAATCAAGTGTAGAAACCATGTATATGTGAGCATTCTTAATAATGTCTTATTTCATATCAGAGTATTTTCTTTCTTACAATAATGCCTGTTCAAGGATGGTGTTATCTAACTTTTCAAAGAACAAGTTTACTCTACTGGATGGGCTCATGTAAATTTTTTTTTTTAATACTTTAGAGTGAATTCGTGAAATCATAGGAGTTTTTGCTAGGTGGCTTGCAGATTCCTCCATTTCCTAAATATTATGAAATAAAGCCTCTCTCCAATACTTTTTATTGTTGAAATATTATGCCTGATAGGTAAGATAAAGTAGGCATGAGTATAATTTACAGATGCCAATAAACTCTACCAGCTTAGAGTTAGAGTTAGAAAGAATATCAGAAACTTTCTTGACTGTCTACTTTTTCCATGCTCTTCTCCTTTCCTGTTCCCTCACTGTTGTATGGTCCTCAGAAAGACACAAATAAAATGCTGCCTCTTATCTAAGATAAAATGAAGAGTGTGCACACATCTTTATCTATGGTCATTAAGTCTTGGAAAGGATTTAGTTGTCAGGCACAATTTACCAAGAAAAACTGACATGGCCCTCAGATGATGAGCCATAAAACAGCTTTACTTCTAAAGAAGGTTAGGAGGCACAGTGCCTGTACCTGGGGTGGACTTGTCTCCAAGGATGTGGGACAGGGCTGGATGCTGTATCCTGATGGAAGCCCTTCGTAGCTGGGGGAGCACTTGGAGCTCTCAGGAATCTGAGAGTGGTAAAAGAGGTAGTAAAAAGAAGCAAAGAAGTGATGAAAATAAATTTTCAAATGTTGTGCAGAATTTAGCCTAGTTGTTGCTACATTGCTTTTCTTTATGATAGCAGTAGATAAGGAAATATGTTGGCAATCACAGCAATTTGTAGAGACTTCTAGAAATAAAAATCAATAAAACTTCACTAAAGGTCACATAAAGAAGATTGAATCCTGACCTACATTCCAGCCACATATCCTTGGGAAATGTGACCTTCCAACATAGCCTCCAGAGATATGAATGGAATTAATCAAACAGTTAAAATATTGATATCCAGGAGGAACTCAAAACATTCCAGGTATAATTTTTCATGTAAGCCTTCTTTTTATGATCAGAAAGCATTTCAGTCAGAAATATTAATCAAATGCACTCCAAATTTTATATTTTGGAAACACAATCAAGTATAGTTATTTCCATGAAATTTAGATCTGTATAGTTCCTGAATTGTCTGGAAATTTAATCATTTTCTCAAAATAATGCTTAGAAAAATTTTAAAATTCTTCCTTCTTTTCCTACTCCCCTTAAAGTACATATTAATTTTTCCCTCCTCAGAGATATGTATGATCTTCATATAATTGAATCAGACATTTTATCCTGTAACAATATAATAGATTTAACCATATTAGTGGAGCTTCTCCGATGACTCAAGCGGTTAAGAACCTGCCGGCCAATGTAGGAGACATGGGTTTGATCCCTGGATTAGGAAGATGCCCTGAAAAGGAAATGGCAACCCACTCCAGTATTCTTGCCTGGAAAATTCCATGGACAGAGGAGCCTGGAGGACTACAGTCGATAGGGTTGCAAAGACTTGGACATGACTGAGCACACATGAATGAAAACATTAGTGATAATATTCTCAAACATAGGCATCATATAGGAAAGTGAAAGTGAAAGTCACTCCGGTACACTTTTTTTTCACAATTAAGTACATAGCAGGTGATTCTTACTTTCATTAGTTATTTCTATCTAATAACTATATCTAGTAGCTATAAATGTATTTTATATCTACTAATATTTTCTTGACTTGAATAAGCAAACCATTCTAAATTATAGGCTTTAAAATAGCCTGAAAGGCACATCAAGAAAAGACATCCAAAGGTATCATATGATATAGACAGAACATTAGCCTAGGATAAAATCTTTTCTACTTCTTTTCCACTATCTTACCAAACTTTAGACAAATCACACAACCCTTCGGGTACTCAGTTTCTCTTTGAAAAAAGGAGGCAGATGAGAACTATACTTATTTAACCATAATAGCCTATGATTCTCCGGCATTCTCGTGGCTGGTACACAGGGATGAACCAGAGGGATGGTATAGGGAGAGGGGTTCAAGATGGGGAACACATGTGCACCCGGGCTGGATTCATGTCAATGTACGGCAAAACCAAAGCAATATTGTAAAGTAATTAGACTCCAATTAAAATAAATAATTTTTTTAATTAAAAAAAAGAAAAAAGAAAATATCCCCAGAGAGCAAGTTGCTTAAATGTAAAAAAAAAAAAAAAAAAAAAAAAAATTTAACTGGTTACACTGATGGAAACAGTATATATGGTTAAAAAAAAAGAAAAGATAAAATCATGATGATTTCATCAAAGAAATTTAGGCATCAATTACTCTGCAGGGTCAGGTATTCAGATATTTGTTAATAGATAAAATGGACACAGAACCTAAGAAGATCCAAGAAGAAGGTAGAGAAAAATTGTCTTCTCTGCTCTTCTGACTGAATAAAGAGTCTAAGGCAGCACAACTCCCTCCTTGTGCTATGCCTTGTAGTATCTACAAGTGAAACAAAATTTTGCAGAAGCCTTTACAGAAAGGCCAAAATAGAGACTACAGGTCTTCTAAGACTTCACTCTAACCATTTACACTCTGAAACATCATTGACTTCAGCATACATATAGAAGGAAAGCCTTTGCAATGATTAGAAACTAATTGGGGATTTGACATTAGGAGATTATAGTAATGAGTGATGAGAGATATGTATGCTGAACATAATAGACACTCAGAGAGAAGGTTTGGGTAGAGGGCCAAGGGCAGGCATGGGAGCTGAAGAGAGAAGAAAGCCCGAGTTTTATAATGTTACACAAGGAAGTGTTATCACTCATTATCTACTGTACAGATTGTCTTATCTCTAAAAATTTCCTGAAACTTATTTTATATAATATCCATCTCCCCAACAGAATTGTCAGTTACTTTTCAAAACAAAAGCAGTAACTAGAATATCCTCTCCATATTGACTTTACTATTAAGTGTTACAGACCAGGTCAATATAATATTTTTCATTGTTTTTTGATAATTTAGATAGGCACATGTTAGTATATATAAATAATCTTCTTCCATTTATTAGCTTAGAAAATAAGACGAAATAATCTCCAAGGATATTTTAATTTCTTTAAAATTAGAAATGTAGAGGCAGTTGTGTAATGGTAACATGTGAATTTCAGAAAAATCGCTCAAATTTCTTAGAATTTCCTTAGAAAGTCCATCAGCATTTTAGTTGATGAATTATATATTTTCTCGCTGCCAATAAATCTCAGGCATAAAAATATTTTCAGACTGCAAAGCCATCATAAAATAAATTTTCCCTCCTGGTTTTAGGTGAAGTTTGATACTTCTAGAATGAATCAATGGAACTCTGAGAAAATGAGTAGGCATAATTCTTACTGTCCATAATGTATCTTATAAAAGTTACTTTCCTATAAGATTGAAAGCAAAATGCAATAAAGGACAGCAATTCCTGTCTTCATTCCAGGTAAATTTTGATAGGCAGTAAATACAGACTGAAGTGAAGTCCTCAGTCGTGTCCAATTCTTGACCCCAGGGACTGTAGCCCACCAGGCTATTAGTGTCTAAATATCCTTTGACTATAAAGTGTAAAAGGAGCAAAGAAGGCATGGATAATGGTTATAACACACTTCCCTCAATTCGTCAAATTTTAATCCTGTTCCTATCAGAGCTATCCCTAAACCAGTGCAGTAGGAGTGTCTATGTTATATGCAGAGAGAAAAGAACAGAAATTTGCTTCTTTTAGATGGGGTTTCCAGTTTGAGACAACAGTGACTTTCTTTTGCTGAATTCCAGTTGTCAATTTTACATCTAGAAAACAGCTTACTATTTATTTCCCTATTCCAAGCAAACCTGTTCAAAATGTACTTATGATACTTACACGTTCTAATAATTCTCCCAGTCCTTGTTTCTCTGATTCTTCTAATCTTCCATTAACCTGTGAATTTTCATGTTGAATGCATTTTCAATAGACTCTTGACATGATTTTAAATTGGTCTCTGCACTGAAATGTGCTAAGCCTCTCAGGTTCTGTGCCAACGTAGTGCAGGCTCTGCTCCTCTTTCTTTCAATCATATAATTGCAGTATCCTAAGATATGACATTTTATATTACCAGGATGCCAGGAAACTGATCTCATTGGAGAAGTGAAATATCACCCTTTATAAAACTGTGAAGTCATCCTGCAGTGGGAATGATTATATTTTACATAATAATTTTAACAGTGAAAGAAAAAAAACTTCAACCAACTAAGTGGTACATATGAAAACAAAATGTTGTTTGATTATCACTCAAACTCCTGAGTAAGCTTTTTGACCCCCAACTTTCTGACTATCATTCGAGACATCATACAGTCTTATAAATGATCACCAACTTTTGGGAAGGCTTTCTCCAGTCACAAGGAGCCCACTACTTTGCAAGACAGTTAGTTTGTTGTTATCATGTTCAACTGGTTCTACCACCTATAGTTGAAGAAATCTCCTCTTTCAACATATTTGTACTTCAAATATTTGAAGATGCTTTCATTTTTTCTCCATGACAAATCTTCTATTTCCTGGACAAATATGCCTGTAGTCTATTAGACCATATTTTAGATATTTTATATGTGTTCCATCCCTGACTGTCTTCAGAGATTCTGCTGTAATTTATAACTGGTCATTTTTAAAGAATGGAAGATGGGATTCTGTACCATTCAGCAAACTCAGCTTTCTGTATACTCTAGTAAAAGTTTTACATGCATGAGGATACATGCACAATGTGGTATGTTAAAATATTTTCAAATAAGAGGATAATCTAAGTATTTATAAATGGGGAAATTAAAAAAATATAATATTTTAACACAATGGCATACTGCCAACAATTAAAATTGAATTTTATATATGAACATTAAGAAAGTTTAAAAATGAAATGACACAATTTAAATGATTTCACAGGCTTAAATAATTATGGACAATAAATGTTCCAAAACATCCAAGGAAGTGATAAACACCAAATTCTGAGTAGTATTTGAATGGAAGATAAGAGAAATAGTCAGGAAGTAAGATGAAACTTTTTTCAACTGGATCAGTGATATTACATATACTTTTAAAGATCTGAAGCAGCTATGGTACAATAAAAACATTTGATATCTATGGAAGGAAATGTAAATGCATTTAAAATTTTTTCCCTATTCTTTTCTTTATGTCTTGATTGTTTTACATTAAAAGTGGCCCTCAGACTGTTCTGTATGTTACAAGTCTGATGGATAAATGACCTTATGTATTTTTCAAAACTCATAGACATGTAAATAAGTGTTTAATTTTAGTAGCAAGCATAAACAAATAAGCAAACAAGCAGAACATCAACCAGGTTGTACGGGCATCCCTCCTAGAATTCAGAATCTGAAAAACAGCTCTAAGTCTATTAGAAATGTATGACATAACTGCACTGAAGGAGGAAGGGGGGAAAGGAACCATCCTACATAACTGGAGCATTCCAATTTTAACCTGAAAGTTTAAAGTTAAAAATAATTATACATTAGCACTGTACTATATTTGGTAAAGTTGTTTCTCAGGGAGTATATATTACTAATTCTAAAACTGACTTGCATGTATGCTGAGGCTGAGCAAATACATAAATGTGGAGTGGAGTGACATTCAGCAAGATGGTCAGGGATAAGGTCCTCAGCTTGACTGGAAGCTTTTCTCTCTCAGGTATTTTGAATAGATTGTCTCACTATTTCCTGGTCTGCAATGTTTCTGCAGGGGAATCTGCATATAGACTTATAAGAATTCCCTTTTATGTCTTGAGTATCTTTTCTCTTGCCATTCTCAAAATTCCCTCTGTCTTTAACTTTTGACAATTTGATTATAATATATGTTAGTGAAGATGTCTTGATGTTCAACTTATTTCGGTTCTTTAGGTATCATGGAAATGGATGTTCATTTTCCTTCTCATATTTGGGACATTTTCTGTCATTATTTCTTTCAATAAATTTCCCTCCTCTTTCTTATATTACAAAGCTATAGTAATCAAAACATCATGGTACTGGGACATGTGGTTCATCAAGGGCTTCTAAGGAAGATCAAGGCTCAGTTCCTATAGTGGTAGCCTGATCATTAATTAACTTCTTATAGGTTTTTCTTCTATGTCTTACTGTGATATGTGTTTGCAGTCTGCATTATTAACATGAGTTTGAGCAAGCTCTGGCAATTAGTGATGGACAGGGAAACCTGGAATGCCTCAGTCCAAGGGGTCACAACGAATCAGACATGACTGAGAGACTGAACTTACTAACATTATTTAGCTCCACGTATTAACTATGTCATCTATTCTAGTTAATGCAGTGACTCCCCCTTTTTGGGCTGCTTGTCTATTAACATGAAAATCCCAATGTGGTCAAGCAGTTGGCAAAGATTTGGCTCAGTGGAAATCATAGTGTATTTCTCATTAGTGTTGTTCTTCTGGCAATCAGAATCTTCAGTATAGCAAAGCCTGGAATTGCAGTGGCAAGAAGCAAAAAATTCATAAATAGGTCACTAAGAATGGTGGAAAGAGGAACATTCTTATTTCTACTCTATATTTTTCAAAACTGTATATTGAAAGTTGATAACACAATGTTACAATTAACTGCTAGTTCAGTGCATACAGGTTCCCTGGTGGCTCATTGGTAAAAAAAACAACTACCTGCCAATGCAGGTGATATGGATTTGACCCCTAGGTTAGTACGATCCCTTGGAGAAGGCAATGGCAACCCATTCCAGTATTCTTGCCTGGGAAATCCCATGGACAGAGGAGTCTCATGGGCTACAGTCCATGGGGTTGCTAAGTCAGACATGACTGAGCACTCAGCACTCAATGCATATATCATATGTTAGAGTTCATTGTTTCCAAGTAGGTATAATCATAATGCTAGACTCTTTTCTGGGCATCTGATTGTACGTTCAATTGTTCTTTGAGCCTGGAATTGTTCAGGAAAATTGATCTCATGGTCTTGTGTCTATTGCTACAATATTTGTCAGAGTAAAATCTGTTGCACAGGTAATCTTTGTAGAATCCTAAATACATAAATCAGACCCTTTCTGAGGCCTTGGATAGTGATCTTGGAAGAAGAACTACAAGCAGAGAGAGAAAATTCATATCTAGAGTAAAATTTCATTCCTGTAAAGACAATTTACTACCACCTGTGGAGGAGGAACTGATTGGCAAGTTCTCAATATCAATCTCTTCTACTTACAGGTAAAGTTTTAAGAGTAGTTGTAGTCAAAAAGCCTTCATGAAAGGGAATCCAAAGATTCAGAGTATATGTTGGTTGCTTAGTTGTGTCCAGCTCTTTGCAAACCCATAGACTGTAGCCTGCCAGGGTCCCCTGTCCGTGGAATTCTCCAGGCAAGAATACTGGAGTGGATATCCATTTGCTTCTCCAGGAGATCTTCCCAACCCAGGGATAGAACCCAGGTATCCTCATTCCAGGGAGATTCTTTACCATCTGATCCATAACCTAAATTCCAGCTGATTCATGTCTCTGTTATGTAAGTACTGGGGGGATACAGAACCAAAGTGGGCTAATAGATTACCCTTTCCCCAGACCTTAACTGCCTTCTCTATGGAGAATGGCATATAATGGACATTGATGTAAAACTAGTGAATGATAGAAATTGTGATTTTTTTAAATGGTGGGAAATCCTAGTCACATAGTCACTTGTTAAATCATGGTCAGGAACTTAATTCAGAATAAATCCTGATAGGGTTCTACGATCTGCTTTCCAAATGGTGGATGGTGCTCAGTTGTAGAGTACAAAATTTTCCTCCAGAACCCTTAGAGTTATCATTGATGCTCATCTATTTGATCTTGCTAGTGAATCCCATAATGACCTTGTATCTTGTGAATACTTCCATTTAATTGGAATTCATATGACCCAAATGGCAGGGAAGTTTACAAGGAAAAATGGAGCTGGTGGAGGAACCCCTTGAAAACTAACAATCCAATGATAAGTCACCAAACAAATGACTCGGAACAGTATTCACAATATTCTCCTGCTATTGCAGGAGAGTGAACATAAAATGGCAAAACAGAAAGTTCACGTCACTATTCTTCCAATTTTGAAAAGTTGTTGTAAAACAGTGCATTGCCTTATTTATACACAGTAAAAATAATTCTGTTCGTTGTGGTATAAACAATACTTTTCCAACCAAAGAAGGCCCCATGTATTTACAGTTTATAAAGTTAAAGATATTGTACCATTGATATAACATCAGTAGCTCTTTATCTTAAAACAAATTTAAATTTTAAAAATTAAGGAGGAAAGGATGTCAAAAAGACAAGTAAACATAATAGAAAGAAGAAAAGACGAAAATTGCTAAGGTTTCTTGTATCTTTCATTATCACCATTAACCTTTAGTTCAACTTAATCAATGCTTCCCACTGGTTAAAATGATTGGTTTTAACATGACAGTGATTCCATTCGTAGGAGAAGGGGACGACCGAGAATGAGATGGCTGGATGGCATCACCGACTCTGTGGACATGAGTTTGAGTGAACTCCGGGAGTTGGTGATGGAGAGGGAGGCCTGGCCTGCTGTGATTCATGGGGTCGCGGAGAGTTGGACACGACTGAGCGACTGAACTGAACTGAACTGAACGTGACAGTGATTCCATCTGTAAATATGTAGAGACACAGCTACAGTGTTAACAGTCCTGTGAATTTACTTTGTTTCCAGAAATACGATATTTCTTATGACTGCAGAACCTGGCCAGACTTCAGATAGCGACTCTTCAGTTTTGACATAGCTGCCTTCATTTCTTTATTCCTTAGAGTATAGATAACAGGGTTTAAAATGGGAGTAAAGATGGTATAGAACACTGCAAGGACTTTGTCAACTGAATAACTGCTGAAGGGCCACACATAGATGAAGATGCATGGTCCAAAGAAGAGTGTGACCACAGTGACATGAGCAGTCAGTGTGGAGCGGGCCTTGGCCATGCTAGCAGAGGAGTGGCTCCTAACTGTGATGAGTATCACAGTGTAGGAAAGAACCAACAGGAGGAAGGAACTCAAAGAAAGAAAGCCACTGTCTGCAACAATTAGTAGGCTGACAACATAAGTGTCAATGCAGGCCAACTTAGTCACCAGAGGGAGGTCACAGAAAAAGCTATCCACTTGATTAGGCCCACAAAAAGGCAAGTTAACAGTAAATGCCAGCTGGCTAGTAGTATGGACGAAACCCACACACCAGGAGATGAGTACAAGAATAATACATACACGGCGGCTCATGATTGTCATATAGTGAAGAGGTTTGCATATAGCAACATAACGATCATAAGCCATGGATACAAGAATCACCATCTCGCTGCCAGTGAAAAGATGAACAAAAAAAATCTGGGCCAGACAAGCATCAAAAGAAATAGTCTTGCGTTCAACCAAAAAGTCTGCAATCATTTTGGGGGTAGCAAAGGAGGCAACACATATATCTATAAAAGAGAAGTTTGCGAGCAGAAAGTACATGGGGGTATGAAGGCGGGAATCTGAGGTCACAGTGAGTATGATGAGAAAATTGCCCAGCAGTATTGCTAGGTAGAGTAGTGAAAATATGAGAAACAAGAAAGGTTGGAGCTCCTGGGAATTAGAGAGTCCCAGCAACACAAATTCAGTCACCTGAGAGTGATTTGTCTCATTCATTGACTTTGGAAAGGACTTCTCTTTAGTCACCTGAATGTGAGAGAAACAGATATCAATCAGTGAACTGAGCATGGGTTTGATTTCCCAGTTCTGCTTCATACCCTAGGACTCTAGTTTCTATTTATATTTGTATCTAAATTTTCACTTATCATCAAAGATCATATAGAGAGCACGACAACACTATTCAAGAAGGATGGAGGGGAGAGATGTTCAACCACCTGGCATATCCGATTACATCAATTTAACAAATGGAATAAACGAACTTAAAAATGAAATTGAGTATCTGAAATTTTTTTGACATTACAGAAATCCAGTCTAAGAATCTACAGAGACTAAATCATTTTTCTGCAGTAAAGAACATAAATCCTTTTTGAACTGCTAACACAAAGGAAGATATTTTCACAGACTTAATGTTGACCAAGACAGTTAGATACAAAGAGGTGTATACTGTGCTAACCTTTTGAAATAAATTTCAAAAATAGGTAAAACTAATCTCTAGGGTTGAAAAAGCTTCAATAATGATTATCCTTAAAGGGAAATTGGGGACAGAAAGGATAGGAAGGGCCTTCTGAACTGCTGGTGATGTTCTGTTTCTTGATGTGGTTGATAGTTACATAGGAGTATTCACTTTGTGAAAATGTATCAAGATACATATTTCTGCTCCATGTGCTTTTGAGTGTATGTGATATATATTCAAAAAATTAAATAGGAGAAGAAAAGATGGCATTACATTATGTGAGAGAGTTCATAGGAACTCATTGCCTTGAATAATTAAATCTTATTCCTTTCCCTATTGAGTTACAAATTATCTCAACTAAAATGCAAAACCACAGCAAAACTTAAAGATCCAGAGTCTATTGTAAGTCTTCCTAGAGCTGTGATTCATCTCTTCATGCAGTTCTATCATATGAAAGAATATAGTGTTAGTTCCTCCCAGTTTATTCCCCAAAGATATTAAGCTTTTTAAACTCAGCCATTGGTGTTAGTAATGTAGACATATTATTGAATTATGATTGATATTTTATTTGATTTGGCAAGGCTTAAAAATTGTATTGCATGAAAGTAGTCAGTAAGAAATTTGTATCATAGGAAAATTGTTTTTTTCTTTTCTATTCAGTTATTTTCTATTCTATCAGAACTTTCTCCCTTTTATGCTATTTTAACTTTAAAAAAACTTGGAAAAGTTGTGTGATTAAATGTAATGAAGCATATGATTTTGAAGAACCTTTCTCTGGATCTAAATTAGGTCTTAGGAAAGAGTATCTTTTACTGATTTCTACTCATCTGCAATTTTTTAAATTAATGTCTTCTTAGATTATAATTAAAAATTGCCTAGTATCCTTTGAGTTTCACTGGAATGTTTACACATAAAGACAGGGTATATAATGAATAATTTCAACCCCCAGGAACCAAGTTCAGGGACTCACCTGTATATTTCAAATCTCTAATTCTCTAGAAAATCTACCAAAGAATTAATTCACATTTTATCTCAGATTATATCAAAATATGATCCCAGGCTGTTCAAAAAGCTAACTAGCAGAGGTTGAAGTCAAAACAGGTGGCCAGTAAAATTACACATAGAAACAACTTTATATTTAAGGAGCCACCACATTCTCTTCAGTGCCATTCTCCCCTCCTCATCATTTCTCGGGAGTTTCGTATTAGCAAGTCAACTCCAGGAACCCACCCTGATGTATCCTCCCTGGAAAACACCCTGACTCTTACACCCCTGACATGAATCCTATACTGAATCCTTAGATACAGGGCAAGACTTAATATCTAACAAAACCAGCAAATAAGGGTTCATATCTGCCCTATCAGAAAAAGCAAAGTCTTAAGCACAGGGAGCTTCCAAGGGAGATCTTTTGGTGCTAGAACAGAAAGGGGCAGCAGGAGTCATTGTGAGAAGACATTCTGACATCTTTAGAATAAAATCTATTATGTGAGACAGTCATCCTAAGAGTCACTCTCCCATTGAGTCATTTGCATACTTGTATTCTTCACTGTCATTGGCTTATTGGGGTTCCCAGGAAAAGAAAGGATACTGCTTTCCAGATAGAATACTGGTAGAACTGATTCAATCAACATCTGAGTTTAGTATACAAGATCAAAGTGGTGAGCAAAAGAAACTGAATTAATTAGTCTAAGTATAAATCCTTTACTTCTAATAAAGTTCATTCTTCTTTAGTTCATTTATTCTCTAAGTACATAACTGTCCATTTTCCCCAGGGCTCTGTGCCATGAGCTGGTGATAGATCACTTAGGTTTATAACTTGCCTCCCCAAAGCTCATTTATTAATATTTATAATCCCTTTTTTCATTTAGAGAAGATGCTGAATCCTCATTTCCCTTCACTCCTTTTTAGAGGAATTGGACTGTCTTTTTACATCTAATAAAACTACTGTACTAATAGAAACATAAAGCTGTTAGAGTAAAAACAGTTGTCATTGGGCAGCTATATGACTCTGAACATTTAGTCTTTCAGGGTTCAAATATCCTCAAATATCAAATATAGAAAATGATGTTGCTCTCAAGGAGACATTGAAAATGTTTCTTAACCAATGACATCAGTGACACATCTTTAATCAATTGTAATGATTAAATATATGCAAATGTTCTGAATAATGTATTGTTTCAGACCAGAATAAATAATTATTACTATTTTCAGATTATTTTACTGGTAAAGATGGTGTTATCTGTCTCATTTAAGAATGAGTTCCAATTAGTAGATGTGTTCATGTAAACACCAATTTTTCATTTCTTATAATAATTAAAGATAAATTAACATGCATATAAGATTTACTAGGTGACCCTCAGTCCCCTTCTATATGAAATTCTATCAAATAATTATTTCTCCAATACTTCTATCTCAGAACTTAATACTGGTAGATGAAGTGAAATAATTGAGTATAGTTTACAGAGGCCACCAAACTCTTACCAGTCAGAGATACATCTTTTACAAGCTTTCCCACATTTCCGCTGCCTTTACCTTCTCCATGTAAATCCAGATCAGAGATTTAACCAACTCTGTGGAGACAAAGCTTGTGTGTCATCTTCAAAAGGATACTGACAAAATGCTTTCATTTACCTAAGATGAAGTGAAAAGTGTGGAGAAAGCTTATAATCGATAGCTATTAATTCATGGATCAGATTTAGTTGTTATTCTACATCTTCTAAGAAAACAGACCTGGCCTTGAAGAAATGAGTTATAAAGACGTTTATTTTTAAATAAGTAGGAAATAGACTCGAGATGCTTGTAGACAGGATGGGCTGTTTAGGGGGACATCAACCTGCATGCTGTGTCCTAACGCAGAACTTAAGTCACAGGGAGTATTTGGAGCAGTCCGGAATCTAAAAGACAAAGCAAGAGGTAAAAAGGAAGAAATGCCTCCCCTCCCCCCTAAAAAAACCCTGCTATTTTACAATTTTGCAAAGAATTTAGCATAAATGACTTTCAAAGACCTCCAGAAATTAAAACCAATTAAATATCAATAAGCATACATGAAGAGAATTAGTTTTTAGTCTCCACTGAAGCTTTAAGTATAGAATTATTTACCCACATATTCTAGGAGAATGCTTTCTTTCAACTTAACCTCATCTGACAGGTCCTGAGAATAGATGAAATTTTTGAGGGATTCAAACACTGTTCTCAAGGGGAAGCTCTGAGTGAACTTAATCTACAATTTCATATAAACTTTGTTTTTAATTAGCAAGAATATTTTTAGGAAGCATCACCAATGATAGTGGTTTTTATATGATTTTGGGTCTGTAAAAATATTGAAATATCAAGAATATAGTGTCATGTATCAGAACCATGTTTAGGAAATATTTATTCTTTTTCTTCCCCTTATCTTACTTTCTTTTGATTCAAAGTGTAGGTAACTTTCCCCCTGCTTCTCAGAGATATAAAATCATTAAATACTTGAATCAAATATTCAAATAACACTTGAATATTATTTTGTGAAATAATGAATTTACCATGTAGAAAGTTTATCTTAATAGTAGTAAGAGTCTAAAATACAGTAATCATATATGACATATCTTCTCTTTTCACAAGTAGGGCATATATTCAGCAGGATATTTTTATTTTCATAATTTATTTACATTGGTATTTCTTTGTCATGAATCAACAAAAGCCATTCTAAATTATAAGCTTTAAAATAGCCTAAAACCCAAATCAGCAGGTGATGTCTAAAGATATCATGGACTATACAAGAAGTTATAGCCTGAGTCACTGAAATGTATGTTCTGACTCTGCTGCTGCTGCTGCTAAGTCACTTCAGTCGTGTCTGACTCTGTGTGACCCCATAGATGGAAGCCCACCAGGCTCCCCCGTCCCTGGGATTCTCCAGGCAAGAACACTGGAGTGGGTTGCCATTTCCTTCTCCAATGTTCTGACTCTACCTCTCACTAAATAACTGCAATTTTAGGCAATTTACCACTATGAAGAGGGTGTTTGCTATGACCAGTGCGTTCTCTTGACAAAACTCTATTAGCCTTTGCCCTGCTTCATTCTGTGCTCCAAGGCCAAATTTGCCAGTTACTCCAGGTGTTTCTTGACTTCCTACTTTTGCATTCCAGTCCCCTATAATGAAAAGGACATCTTTTTTGGGTGTTAGTTCTAAAAGGTCTTGTAGGTCTTCATAGAACCGATTAACTTCGGCTTCTTCAGCATTACTGGTTGGGGCATAGGCCTGGATTACTGTAATATTGAATGATTTGCCTTGGAAACGAACAGAAATCATTCTGTCATTTTTAAGATTGCATCCAAGTACTACATTTCAGACTCTTTTGTTTACCATGATGGCTACTCCATTTCTTCTAAGGGTTTCCTGCCCACAGTAGTAGATATAATGGTCATCCGAGTTAAATTCACCCACTCCAGTCCATTTTAATTCACTGATTCCTAGAATGTCGACGTTCACTCTTGCCATCTCCCGTTTGACCACTTCCAATTTGCCTTGATTCATGGACCTAACATTCCAGGTTCCTATGCAATATTGCTCTTTACAGCACCGGACCTTGCTTCTATCACTGGTCACATCCACAGCTGGGTATTGGTTTTGCTTTTGCTCCATCCCTTTATTCCTTCTATAGTTATTTCTCCACTGAGCTCCAGTAGCATACTGGGCACCTACCAACCTGGACTGGACATGGAACAACAGACTGGTTCCAAATAGGAAAAGGTGTACGTCAAGGTTGTATATTGTCACCTTGCTTATTTAATTTATATGCAGAGTACATCATGAGGAACGCTGGGCTGGAAGAAGCACAAGCTGGAATCAAGATTGCTGGGAGAAATATCAATAATCTCAGATATGCAGATGACACTACCCTTATGGCAGAAAGTGAAGAGGAACTCAAAAGCCTCTTGATGAAAGTGAAAGAGGAGAGTGAAAAGGTTGGCTTGAAGCTCAACATTCAGAAAATGAAGATCATGGCATCTGGTCCCATCACTTCATGGGAAATAGATGGAAAAACAGTGGAAACAGTGTCAGACTTTATTTTTTTGGGCTCCAAAATCACTGCGGATGCTGATTGCAGCCATGAAATTAAAAGACCCTTGCTCCTTGGAAGGAAAGTTATGACCAACCTTGATAGTATATTAAAAAGCAGAAACATTACTTTGCCAACCAAGGTCCGTCTAGTCAAAGCAATGGTTTTTCCCGTGGTCATGTATGGATGTGAGAGTTGGACTGTGAAGAAAGCTGATCGCCGAAGAATTGATGCTTTTGAACTGTGGTGTTGGAGAAGACTCTTGAGAGTCCCTTATACTGCAAGGAGATCCAACCAGTCCATTCTAAATGAGATCAGTCCTAGATGTTCATTGGAGGGACTGATGCTAAAGCTGAAACTGCAATACTTTGGCCACCTCATGCGACGAGTTGACTCACTGGAAAAGACTCTGATGCTGGGAAAGGTTGGGGGCAGGAGGAGAAGGGGACGACCGAGAATGAGATGGCTGGATGGCATCACCGACTCTGTGGACATGAGTTTGAGTGTACTCCGGGAGTTGGTGATGGACAGGGAGGCCTGGCGTGCTGTGATTCATGGGGTCGCGGAGAGTCGGACACGACTGAGCGACTGAACTGAACTGAACTGAACTGACCACTATGAAGGTGCACCATTTCTTTTCAAAAATGGATAAGAACTCTTCCTCCTAATCTTTATGATTCTCTAATTCTCTGCCTTTTGAAAGCATAATCCCCAAAATGTGTTAGTTCCATTATAAAAATTATTACAAAATGTTGTATTAAAATAAAAGCATATTCAATCAAAAAAGAAATCCGTCCTGGTTTTAGTAAAGAAATACAGCTGTCTATTACTTTTCAGATATAGATATAGGGCAACAATAATAAGCAAAATGGACATAGAATAATCCAAGATTGAAAGAGTAGAGTATGATTGCTTCTCTTTGTTTTCTGTTCTAACTGAATTAGAAGGCTGAGGAAAAACAGCACTCTTCTAGTGCCTAGCCTCTAGAATAGCCTCTATTTTGTACCTCTAGGTACAAAAATATTTGTACCTACCAGGAAAATACAACATTCTTCAGGATCCATTGGATGGGGGCAAATGCACTGAACCCATGTCTTTACGGACTTCAGTCTTTACCATTTACACTTTGAAGTATCATTGTCCTCAACACACAGATATAAGAAAAACCACCACAAGTGTGAGAAGCTAATTAGTGATTTGACGTCACTAGATTGTAGTGACCATGGGACACAGAGACTTGTAATAACCGAAATTACCTTCATTAGGACTGATTGCATGAGAGTTTGTTTGCTCACAAGAATTACAGTATATCACCTTGAGGATTCACAAATGGACAAAACAGGAGGATTCATGGAAATGCTTTGTCCTATTGGAAAAAATGTAACATGGTGGAAAGAAGAGCCATGAGTAGTTTTGCTAGCTAGTCCTTTCTGCTTCAGGAGAGTTTTAGAACAGGGCCATCGGGGGTGTCAAAAATTGATGAGGAGCCATTTTTTTTGCCTCTGTGTACTACACAGCAGTGTACCATCTTGGTATGTTAATAGCTCTAGAAGATCCATGTACTTGGTTTCAAGGTAAGGCAGGGGAAGATCTTTTATAATAGAAACATTTTATCATGCTGAGTAGATTTTAGTAAAAAAGCTTTAAGCAATTTCCAGAAATTTAAACTTTTTAGTTCAAGCTTTTAGGGAAACTATAGCTAAGTGAAGCTATGATGTTCTCCTCCTTGGGGAGAAATGATAAAGAAAGGAATTCCCTATTATAACATAGAATTTTGAAATTAGTGTGGACACTAAAGTCAACTAGTCCGACATCTTAAATTTATAGATTGGTTGAAAGAGCTCTCGAAGAATTACTGTTTGATTCAGTTGATACTGACCAATACCACTTTCTAACCCCTTGCCAAATGTCCTTTCTTCTCTACCATCATGCCTCTTCCACAGTTTGGAACATTTTGATGTCATGATTAGAGCTAAATTGATTATTCATCTCTTCCCAGACACATGCATCTAAAGCACTCCTAAATGTTTTGTTGACAAGTACTTCCTAGTACCCTTGATATCTATCATTTCTACTATCCTTTTCCTATAGATAATTTCCAAAAGTCTGTCATTTGTAATCATTTTCTTCTTAGGGTCTCCTGCTGGATGATTAATACATTTAAGTAACTTTACTCCCTTATAAGAAAGAGCCCTAAGTATACACCTCTAAAGTTCCAAAATGTATCACAAGACACCTCTGAACCACAAATTTGTCATCTCCAAAACGTCCAACTCTTTGTGACCCCATGAACAATACAGTCCATGGAATTCTCCAGGCCAGAATACTGGAGTGGGTAGCCTTTCCTTCTCCAGGGGATCTTCCCAACCCAAGGATCTAATCCAGGTCTCCATTATTGCAGGCAGATTCTTTATCAGTTGAGCCACCAGGGAAGCCCAAGAATACTGGAAAGGGTAGCCTATCCCTTCTCCAGCAGACCTTCCCCACCCAGGAATCAAACCAGGGTCTGCTGCATCGCAGGTGGATTCTTTTATCATCTGAGCTAAAAGGGAACCCCTCCAAATTAACACATTTTCCCTAAATATATCTTTACCATAATACCAACACTGTTAATGTTATCCTTATCATTCTAGGAAACATTTAGGCTCAAAATCATCAATATGGGTGATATCTACTTCTCTAATATTCCTATACTTAATTCCTAAATATCATTTATTTCGATGGATGGGCTCACCCTGTTTATATAGGTTTTTTTTTAATGCCTAGTGTTTTCTAAACATGAATCATGAACCTTTCCCCTGGTTGTTACATGTAATTTGCACATTTCATTTTTAGCAGATGCATCCTCCTCCAAATTTGTAGATTTAATAAAATAATTATTCCCACATTGTAGAAAATTTAAAGTCTGTTTCTTAACTGAATGTGTGTTTTAAAATAAACTTAGAAGAAATAGGGTCATTCTCCATCCCCCTTCTCATGTCTTTGTCAGAAGCTTTCTCTGTCCCTTTTCTTACTTTAATAAAACTCTGCTACCCAAAAGCTCTTGAGTGAGCAAGCCTGGTCCCTGGGCCCAATGTTAAATCTTCTTCGGAGATCACAAATCTGACGTCTTTCACAGTAAGCTAGCATCTTGGGGGTTTGTCCGGGATCTTCAAGACAAGGTAAGCACACTCAGAGCTCTAGTCTCTCTGCTTTCTCAGTCTGCATGTTTTCTGCTTTCCTTTATTAACTCTATGGTGTGCTTGTGTGAATGAATGACACACCCTGCATTAAACAAGTGATGAGCCCTGCTTGTAGTTTCGCGGTGCCTTGTAGTGACTGAAGGGAGTCCCAAAAAGGGGAATCTTGTCGGGGATTTATACCGACCTGTCAGTGCCAAGAGACACCCAATGTCCCTGAGAGAGGAGAAGCCAGAAATGGGCAAAGCATGTGGACCTAACTTTCCTTTCTCGGTCAACTATTCCTGGTCTCTTTGACCATTTCGTAATTGCATGGGGAATTAGAACTACTAACCTAATCTGTCAGATCATAGACTTTCTAGGGACTTGTGATCCATGCTGTTACTATGTACTTTCACTTAGACCCCAAGTATGAAAGCGCCTAGCTTTGCTAGGAGCTGAAAGTTACTAGGAGCATGTATGGAGCGAGCTGGAAGTCTAGCTCCAGGAATATCTCTCAGGCTAGAGATTACTCTCTTGGCTGCCTGGCTCAGGGGCCAGCAGCCTGAAAGTGAGTCTCTGTCATGGCTGTGCTGCTTGTCTATATGGAGAGAAGCACTGCTGGTGACCATGAGGTTTTTGAGGACACAGATCAGAAATTGCCAGGATCTGTTCAGACTGGAAGTACAGTGGGCTTCTTCCTCTGGTAGCGCTAGCTCTTAGTGGACCAGAGGAGGCTCTCAGGTGGCTTTTGTCTCAGTTCCTTAGATATTCTTTTGTGGAATCTGTGGGAATGAACTGGAAGGATTGGCCCTAATAGCTTGAGGACAAAAATCACTTTTTCCTCACTGGCCGACCCTCCACCACCTCTTTTGCTATCATATATACTGGCGTGGTGACACTCAGAAGGGCCATCTTGGTTGTTGCTCGCCCCTTTACGACTCACCGCTTCTACTGCGGTTAGGACTGTACTCAGGAATGTGCACAGACACACGTAAGACGGATGCTTCCCCTAGCAGTCCTAGCTTGGGAAACATTCCAGAAAGCTACTCTGCTCCACCCCGGTGGCATTAGAGAAAAGGGCAAATCAAACAAAGGTCTTGGTTGTATGGAAATAAATCAATCTGGGATACCATCAGGTCTACCCCTGGTGCATCTCCACCCCGCCAAGGTGGTAGAACCAGGTAAGAACCGGTATGAGTAAGATGCCTGCATCAGTAAGGGACAGACTAAGTCTGACCAGGGAAGGGATGCTTTGGTGGCAAGTCTGTCTACACCCCCATCTAGAGCAGGGAGGGACGTCTCCGGTGGAAAGAAGCCATGGCTGTGGATGCCGCTTTTTTCTCTCTTACAGATGGGAGAACCACACCTTTAATATGTGTTTTAAAAAACAAGCTGGGACAAGTTTGATTCTCCAAGTTTAAAAAGACATATCTGATCTTCTTCTGTGATACTGAATGACCACAGTATCCTTTGGAAGACGGGGAACGCTGACCTGCTAAAGGATCTCAAATATTACTGTTCTACAACTAGACCGGTTCTGTAGAAAATAAGGGAAATTGGTAGAAGTGACATATGTGCTGTTCTTTATCTCTCTGAAAGACATGCCAGACTATGTCCTAAGGGTGCAGATTTGCATGTGAAACCTTCAGCTCCCTCCTGTTCTCTTACTTTACCCCTTTACCTGGGGCTCCCAACTGAACAGGCTGAGAATCAGGGCAACCTTCTAGGAAGGGTTGCCTCAGTCTCCCTAGAAGTTCAAACAGTCCCAGTTTTGGTCAAGACTATTTAGAGGATCCAAAAAGTACATAGAAGACTTTACAGGACTAACTTTATGACCTTACTTGGAGAGATGTTATGTATGTCTTGGGACAGACACTGATTCCTGACTCGAAAACTTGAGTTTTGGGGGAAGTTAGTACTTTTGGAGATGAATGGCTTGAACGTGAGACAAGGGGAAAGAGCGAACACAAAATAGCCCTCCTTCCAACTGGGAGCCAAGTAGTTCCAATAACAGAGCTGCTTTGCTGGATGTACTCTTGAAGGACTTAAGCAAGCACACACTCCTGGTAAATTCCTAGATAGACCATGGGAGGTCTCCACAAGTTTACTGATGTTGATCTTGAAAGTGCAGAAGGAGGAATGATCTTAAAAGATAGAGTTCTCATTCAGCCAGCTCCAGATATCTTCCCTAAGTCACAAAAACAGGAGTTTGGACCAAATCAGTCTTTAGAAAAACTGCTGCAGTTGGCTCAGACAGGATATTATGGTAGAAAATATGAGGAAGAAAATAAGAGGCAAAAAAGAACCAGGCAAAAGACTGAAGCCCCAATAATGGCTGTTAGACCTGCTCTGAAACAGCCTGAGAAAAAAGTGCCCAGAGGGACCCAGGTGAAAAGGGACGGACTTGTTATTACCGTGGAAAGGAGGGGCATCTCAAGCGGGATTGTCCTCAGGCATCTAAGCCGTCCCCAGCTCCATGTCCTGTCTGCAAAGGACCATATTGGAGAAGAGACTGCCCTCTGAGGTGTAGGCCCCAGGGCTTGTACTCTCACGACTATCGGGACCGAAGGTGCCCCGGGGGTCCACACACAAGCTCCCATCCTAGTAACACCTGAGGAACCTTGAGTATTAATAACTATGGAGGGCCAATAGGTTGATTTTCTTTTGGACACTGGGGCAACTTTCTGCTCACTAAAGCCCCTGGTCTGCTTTCCTCCTGATCCACTACCATAATGGGGCTGTCTGGACGAGTCAAATATTTTTCAATCATTGATTTGAAGGATGCTTTCTAGAGTTAAATCTATATTAGATCATCCTCTACCTATTACTTTAAGACAATTGAGAGGATTCTTGGGCATTACAGGCTATGGCCACATATGGATTCCAGGTTATAGGGAACTTGCCTGGCCTTTATATAGACTTACAATTGAGACTCAGCAGGCCCAAACTGACAAGCTGGTTTGGTCTCTAGCTCCTCAAAAGGCCTTTGCTGCTGCTGCTGCTAAGTCGCCTCAGTCATGTCCGACTTTTTGCAACCCCATAGATGGCAGCACACCAGGCTCCCCCATCCCTGGGATTCTCCAGGCAAGAATACTGGAGTGGTTTGCCATTTTCTTCTCCAATGCATGAAAGTGAAAAGTGAAAGTGAAGTCGCTCAGTCGTGTCCGACTCTTTGCGACCCCATGGACTGTATCCCACCAGTCTCCTCTGTCCATGGGATTTTCCAGGCAAGAGTACTGTAGTGGGGTGCCATTGCCTTCTCCCAAAAGGCTTTTAAGGCTCTTCAAATTGCTCTCTTGCAGGCTCCAACTTTGAGCTTGCCCACAGGATTAGAGTTTAGTTTGTTTGTTACCGAAAATAAAGGCTATGGCCACATAATTTAAGGGTAATTGTTACTATTGTTTTACTAATGCCTAAAGCTCAACCCACTCCAGTACTCTTGCCTGGAAAATCCCATGGATGGAGGAGCCTGGTAGGCTGCAGTCCACGGGGTCGTGAAGAGTTGGACAGGACTGAGCGACTTCACTTTCACTGTTCACTTTCACACATTGGAGAAGGAAATGGCAACCCACTCCAGTGTTCTTGCCTGGAGAATCCCAGGGACGGGGAAGCCTGGTGGGCTGCCGTCTATGGGGTGGCACAGAATCGGACACGACTGAAGTGACTTAGCAGCAGCAGTAGCAGCAAAGCTCATAAGGAATTGATGCTTTTGAACTGTGTTGTTGGAGAAGACTCTTGAGAGTCCCTTGGACTGCAAGGAGATCCAACCAGTCCATTCTAAAGGAGATCAATCCTGGGTGTTCTTTGGAAGGACTGATGCTAAAGTTGAAACTTCAATACTTTGGCTACCTCATGCGATGAGTTGACTCACTGGAAAAGACTCTGATAATGGGAGGGATTGGGGGCGGGAGGAGGCGGGGACAACAGAGAATGAGATGGCTGGATGGCATCACCGACTCGATGGACATGAGTTTGAGTGAACTCCAGGAGTTGGTGATGGACAGGGAGGCCTGGCATGCTGTGATTCATGGGGTCGCAAAGAGTCAGAAACGACTGAGCAACGGAACTGAACTGACCTGAAAGCTCATAAGTTTATTAATGGGCAAAATCTTACTGTATTGACTTCTCCTGATGTAAGTGGGATCTTAAACTCTAAATTTCAGAGCAACAATGCTCCACTGTTAAAGCTGTTGTAATTCAAGGGGTGTCTAAAGCTCTAGGAATAGAATATCACTTACACTTTTCCTGGAGACTCCAATCTTCAGAAGAAGTCAAAAAGGCTAATGACATTATTAAGAGGCATCTGTGTAAGCTAACTCAGGAAACACACAGTTGGTTTAAAGTTCTACCCATAGTTTTAATGAGGACTTGAACTGCCACTAAGAAAAAGATACTGTCTCTATGACAGAGTGTTTTAATGCACAGATATTATCATAGATCCTGAGGCATTAAAATTAACTATGTGACTCAGCTTTTAGCTTTCCAACAGACATTACCAGGAGGTTAACTTCTGACCCAGGCTTTGAGTCAATTAGAGGGCAGACACACTGAAATCATAATCACAGAAAACTAGTTGATCTGATCATATGGACCCCAGCCTTGTCTAACTCAATGAAACTGAGCCATGCCGTGTGGGGCCACCCAAGAGGGACGGGTCATGGTGGAGAGGTCTGACAGAATGTGGTCCACTGGAGAAGGGAATGGCAAACCACTTCAGTATACTTGCCTTGAGAACCCCATGAACAGTAGCAAAAGGCAAAATGATAGGATACTGAATGAGGAATTCCCTAGGTCGGTAGGTGCCCACTATTCTACTGGAGATCAGTGGAGAAATAACTCCAGAAAGAATGAAGGGATGGAGCCAAAGCGAAACAAATACCCAGTTGTGGATGTGACTGGTGAAAGAACCAAGGTCTGATGCTGTAAAGAGCAATATTGCATAGGAACCTGGAATGTTAGGTCCATGAGTCAAGGCAAATTGGAAGTGGTCAAACAGGAGATGGAAAGAATGAACGTCAACATTCTAGGAATCAGTGAACTACAATGGACTGGAATGGGTGAATTTAACTCAGATGACCATTATATCTACTATTGTGGACAGGAATCCCTTAGAAGAAATGGAGTAGCCATCATGGTAACAAAAGAGTCTGAAATGCAGTACTTGGATGCAATCTTAAAAACAACAGAATGATTTCTGTTCGTTTCCAAGGCAAACCATTCAATATTACAGTAATACAAGTCTATGCCCCAACCAGTAATGCTGAAGAAGCCGAAGTTGAACAGTTCTATGAAGACCTACAAGACCTTTTAGAACTAACACCCAAAAAAGATGTCCTTTTCATTATAGGGGACTGAAATGCAAAAGTAGGAAGTCAAGAAACACCTGGAGTAACAGGTAAATTTGGCCTTGGAGCACGAAATGAATCAGGACAAAGGCTAATAGAGTTTTTTCAAGAGAATGCACTGGTCATAGCAAACACCCTCTTCCAACAACACAAGAGAAGACTCTACACATGGACATCACCAGATGGTCAACACCGAAATCAGATGGATTATATTCTTTGCAGCCAAAGATGGAGAAGCTGTATAGAGTTAGCAAAAACAAGACCAGGAGCTGACTGTGGCTCAGATCATGAACTCCTTATTGCCAAATTCAGACGTAAATTGAAGAAAGCAGGGAAAACCACTAGACCATTCAGATATGACCTAAATAAAATCCCTTACGATTATACAGTGGAAGTGAGAAATAGATTTAAGGGACTAGATCTGATAGATAGAGTGCCTGATGAACTATGGACGGAGGTTCGTGACATTGTACAAGAGACAGGGACCAAGACCATCCCATGGAAAAGAAATGCAAAAAAGCAAAATGGCTGTCTGAGGAGGCCTTACAAATAGCTGTGAAAAGAAGAGAAGTGAAAAGCAAAGGAGAAAAGGAAAGATATAAGCATCTGACTGCACAGTTCCAAAGAATAGCAAAGAGAGATAAGAAAGCCTTCCTCAGCGATCAATGCAAAGAAACAGAGGAAAACAACAGAATAGGAAAAACAAGAGATCTTTTCAAGAAAATTAGAGATATCAAGGGAACATTTCATGCAAACATGGGCTCGATAAAGGACAGAAATGGTATGGACCTAACAGAAGCAGAAGATATTAAGAAGAGGTGGGAAGAATCACAGAAGAACTGTACAAAAAAGATCTTCACGATGAAGATAATCACAATGGTGTGCTCACTCACCTGGAACCAGACATCTTGGAATGTGATGTCAGGTGGGCCTTAGAGACCATCACTACAAACAAAGCTAGTGGAGGTGATGGAATTCCAATTGAGCTATTTCAAATCCTGAAAGATGATGCTGTGAAAGTGCTGCACTGAATATGCCAGCAAATTTGGAAAACTCAGCAGTGGCCACAGGACTGGAAAAGGTCAGTCTTCATTCCAATCCCAAAGAAAGGCAATGCCAAAGAGTGCTCAAACTACCGCACAATTGCACTCATCTCACACACTAGTAAAGTCATGCTCAAAATTCCCTAAGCCAGGCTTCAGCAATATGTGAACCGTGAACTTCCAGATGTTCAACCTGGTTTTAGAAAAGGCAGAGGCACCAGAGATCAAATTGCCAACATCCTCTGGATCATGGAGAAAGCAAGAGAGTTCCAGAAAAACATCTATTTCTGCTTCATTGACTATGCCAAAGCCTTTGACTGTGTGGATCACAATAAACTGTGGAACATTCTGAAAGAGATGGGAATACCAGACCACCTGACCTGCCTCTTGAGAAACCTGTATGCAGGTCAGGAAGCAACAGTTAGAACTGGACATGGAACAACAGACTGGTTCCAAATAGGAAAAGGAGTATGTCAAGGTTGTATATTGTCACCCTGCTCATTTAACTTCTATGAAGAGTACATCATGAAGAACGCTGGGCTGGAAGAAGCACAAGCTGGAATCAAGATTGCCGGGAGAAATATCAATAACCTCAGATATGCAGATGACACTACCCTTATGGTAGAAAGTGAAGAGGAACTCAAAGGCCTCTTGATGAAAGTGAAAGAGGAGAGTGAAAAGGTTGGCTTGAAGCTCAACAATCAGAAACCAAGATCATGGCATCTGGTCCCATCACTTCATGGGAAATAGATGGGGAAACAGTGGAAACAGTGTTAGACTTTATTTTTTTGGGCTCCAAAATCACTGCAGATGCTGATTGCAGCCATGGAATTAAAAGACGCTTACTCCTTGGAAGGAAAGTTATGACCAGCCTAGATAGCATATTAAAAAGCAGAGACATTACTTTGCCAACCAAAGTCCGTCTAGTCAAGGCAATGGTTTTTCCCGTGGTCATGTATGGATGTGAGAGTGGGACTGTGAAGAAAGCTGATCGCAAAAGAATTGATGCTTTTGGTGCTGGAGAAGATTCTTGAGAGTCCCTTGTACTGCAAGGAGATCCAATCAGTCCATTCTAAAGAGATTAATCCTGGGTGTTCATTGGAAGGACTGATGCTGAAGCTGAAACTCCAATACTTTGGCCACCTTATGCGACGAGTTGACTCACTGGAAAATAGTCTGATGCTGGGAGCGATTGGGGGTGGGAGGTGATGGGGACAACAGAGAATGAGATGGCTGGATGGCATCACTGACTCGATGGACATGAGTTTGAGTGAACTCCGGGAGTTGGTGATGGACAGGGAGGCCTGCGTGCTGTGATTCATGGGGTCGCAAAGAGTCGGACAGGACTGAGTGACTGAACTGAACTGTACTGAGCTGCTGTTTGAGCCAGGAACCAAGATGGGCCTGAGAATCTATGTTGGCTTGCTCTGCTGACTCCAAAAGCCCTGAGTCTGCAGTTTGACCCTCAAGACAATGCCTTCCTGTCCTGGGCTCGTTCCTACGCTGCATTCCACAATCAACATACTTGCTAGGTCTGCAGAGTACTTCCCTTCTCATCAATTGAAGGCTTCCCATGATGGGTTTCTCCGCTTCAAGGAAAGGACTTTCTTCAACTCTGTGATGACATCTAACAATCCTAAGATGGACTGGTGTAACATATTGTACCTTAACTATGGGCACAATGTGACTTTCAACTTTGACTATACATTATTTTGGTTTAATGACTATTTTGCTGCACTTATGAAGGTAAATGGGTCTAGATCTGGTGGTTTTTTACCTGATGTTTATCAAATATGGGATGAGGTCACATGGCTAACTCCTATAAAGGGACGCCTACTATCTACTGCTCTCATATGCTGGGAACAAATAAAGCCTTCCCAGAAGTTAGCTGACAACTTAATTATAATGATTAGAAACAATTGGGATTTTTGCCTCAAGAAATATGCAATGTAATCATTCCTGTGTTTTCCAATCCCAGTTCAAGTCCTCCTTTTGCCTGGCCAGGCACTGATTGGGACTGGATCTCTCAGTCACGCTGGCTTGCACCAAATGGGATCTACTGGATATGAGGCTCTTACCTATGGGCATGGCTTCCCCCTGGTTGGATAGGGAGATGCACCCTAGGTCTAGCTTTTACTCTTGGCTTCATATTTTCAGAGCTTCCAGAGAAGCCTACTAATCTGCCACACCTTAAAACTCATTGGGCAAGATATGTATTTCACTGGCATGATTATCTGGCTGCAATATTAGTTCCATCTCTGGGAACTACAGATCAGATGTTATGCCATGAGTTGACGCTCTGACTAACTTTCAGCCTTTAATGCTGAACAAATACAAATTAGAAAGGCAGTTTTACAAAACAGATTGGCCTTAGATATTCTAAGGGCTGCACAAGGAGGAACTTGTGCTGTTATTCATATCCAATATGAGTACTAATGTTTCTCACTTTACTAAACACATGAACAAGATGATTCAGGCTATGGATTCTCCTGAAGCCTCAGTCATCTCACTTTGGGAAACATTAAGTAGCTCCCCACGGTGGAAAACTATCTTAATCTTAATAAGTTTAATTGTTCTGTCTTTACTGTTTGCTTCCTGCATCTGTAACTGTGTAACTGGATTTGCTTTTAACCATTTGAAAGCTTTTAAGTTACAAATGGTTGGTTGTTCAGGCTCCTACGAGTGCCACAGACTCCTCCAACTTGGGGCCTCTTGATCAGAAACCCTCAATACGAGGGTTAGGAGAATGTATTGCCTCAACAATTTAGGGCCAGCACCCCATCACAGCAGGAAGTAGTTATGGAATGAAAATGATGCCCCTTTCTCTAGGCAACATAATTCTCCTAAAAGAAAAGAAGGGAATGGGGGAGTCAATTCCTAGGCAGGTTGATAAGAACTCCGGGGTTCCACGAGGAGGAGAAAGGGGTCTGAGGCTCTTGAAACAGAGATAGTGGTCTGGAATTCTAAAGGAGGCAGAAAGGACAACCATCTTTTTTTTCCTATACATTCCTTAGTCACATAAATCATTTTTTTCTTTAAGCTGAGAACTGATGATTATACAACAAACAACTCAGTTTGAACTCTGTCATAAGGATTATATAACAACAATGCATCCTGCTTGAGGACAGTTTCTCCTTCCTGAAAATCTTCTTGCTCTTGAGTGTCCAGGGAGTCTCAGGGTCAGTGGTGGCCTGCTGCAGGCTTGGGGGCACTGCCTGCAGCAGTGTGTGCATGGGACCTTTTGAAGGAGGTTGCCATTATCTTGAGAGTCCCTTGGACTGCAAGGAGATCCAACCAGTCCATTCTAAAGGAGATCAATCCTGGGTGTTCATTGGAAGGACTGATGCTAAAGCTGAAACTCCAATACTTTGGCCACCTCATGCGACGAGTTGACTCACTGGAAAAGACTCTGATGCTGGGAAGGATAGGGGGCAGGAGGAGAAGGGGACAACAGAGGATGAGATGGCTGGATGGCATCACCGACTCGATGGACATGAGTTTGAGTGAACTCTGGGCATTGGTGATGGACAGGAAGGCCTGGCGTGCTGTGATTCATGGAGTCACAAAGAGTCGGACACGACTGAGTGACTGAGATGAATTGAACTGAACCATTATCTTCATTACTTACACCACAGTTTCAGTTCAGTTCAGTCACTCAGTCGTGTCCGACTCTTTGTGACCCCATGAATCACAGCACGCCAGGCCTCCCTTGTCCATCACCAATGCCCGGAGTTTACCCAAACTCATGTCCATCGAGTCGGTGATGCCATCCAGCCACCTCATCCTCTGTCGTCCCCTTCTCCTCCTGCCCCCAATCCCTGCTAGCATCAGGATCTTTTCCAATTAGTTAGCACTTCGCATGAGGTGGCCAAAGTATTGGGATTTCAGCTTTATCATCAGTCCTTCCAATGAACACCCAGGACTGATCTCCTTTAGGATGAACTGGTTGGATCTCCTTGCAGTCCAAGGGACTCTCAAGAGTCTTCTCCAGCACCACAGTTCAAAAGCATCAATTCTTCAGTGATCAGCTTTCTTCACAGTCCAACTGTCACATCCATACATGACCACTGGAAAAACCATAGCCTTGACTAGTTTGGCAAAGTAATGTCTCTGCTTTTTAATATGCTGTCTAGGGTGATCATAACTTTCTTTCCAAGGAGTAAGCGTCTTTTAATTTCATGGCTGCAATCACCATCTGAAGTGATTTTGGAGCCCCCCAAAATAAAATCAGCCACTGTTACCCCATCTATTTCCAATGAAGTGATAGGACCGGTTGCCATGATCTTAGTTTTCTGAATGTTGATCTTCAAGCCAACTTTTTCACTCTCCTCTTTCACTTTCATCAAGACACGTTTTAGTTCCTCTTCACTTCTGCCATAACGGTGGTGTCATCTGCATATCTGAGGTTATTGATATTTCTCCCGGCAATCTTGATTCCAGCGTTGTGCTTCTTCCAGCCCAGTGTTTCTCATGATGTACTCTGCATATAAGTTAAATAAGCAGGGTGACAATATACAGCCTTGACGCACTCCTTTTCCTATTTGGAACCAGTCTGTTGTTCCATGTCCAGTTCTGTTTATTCCTGACCTGCATACAGGTTTCTCAAGAGGCAGGTCAGGTGGTCTGGTATTCCCATCTCTTTCAGAATTTTCCACAATTTATTGTGATCCACACAGTCAAAGGCTTTGGCATGGCCTCAGGTCAAATAACAGGGAGGGAACACAGCCTAATCTCTTCAAGAAAATTAGAGATACCAAGGGAACATTTCATGCAAAGATGGGCTCAATAAAGGAAAGAAATGGTATGGACCTAACAGAAGCAGAAGATATTAAGAAGAGGTGGCAAGAATACACATAAGAATTATACAAAAAAGATCTTCACGACCTTTATAATCATGATGGTGTGATCACTCACCCAGGGCCAGACATCCTGGAATGCAAACTCAAGTGGGCCTTAGGAAGTATCACCATGAACAAAGCTAGTGGAGGTGATGGAATTCCAGCTGAACTATTTCAAGTCATAAAAGATGATGCTGTGATATTGCTGCACTCAATATGCCAGCAAATTTGGAAAACTCAGCAGTGGCCACAGGAATGGAAAAGGTCAGTCTTCATCCCAATACCAAAGAAAAGCACTGCCAAAAAATATTCAAACAACCGCACAATTGCACTCATCTCACACGTTAGCAAAGTATTGATCAAAATTGTCCAAGCCAGGCCTCTATAGTATGTGAACCATGAACTTCCATATGTTCAAGCTGGATTTAGAAAAGGCAGAGGAACCAGAGATCAAATTGCAAACATCCGCTGGATCATGAAAAAGCAAGAGAGTTCCAGAAAAATATCTACTTCTGCTTCATTGATTATGCCAAAGCCTTTGACTGTGTGGATCACAATAAACTGTGGAAAATTCTGAAAGAGATGGGAATACCAGATGGGAATACCATCTGACCTACCTCCTGAGAAATCTGTATGCAGGTCAGGAAGCATCAGTTAGAACTGGACATGGAACAACAGACTGGTTCCAAATTGGGAAAGGAATACATCAAGACTGTATATTGCCATCCACCTTATTTAATTTATATGCCAAGTACATCATGAGAAATGCTGGAATGGATGAAGCACAAGCTAGAATCAAGATTTCAAGGAGAACTAACTAGCAATAACCTCAGATATGCAGATGACACCACCCTTATGGTAGAAAGCGAAGAGGAACTAAAGATCCTCTTTATGTGTGTGAAAGAGGGGAGTGAAAAAGTTGGCTTAAAGCTCAACATTCAGAAAACTAAGATCATGGCATCTGGTCCCATCACTTCACGGGAAATAGATGGGGAAACAGTGGAAACATTGGCTGACTTTATTTTTCTGGGCTCCAAAATCACTGCAGATGGTGACTGCAGCCATGAAATTAAAAGACGTTTGCTCCTTGGAAGAAAAGCTATGACCAGCCTAGACAGCAAATTTAAAAGCAGAGACATTACTTTGTCAACAGAGGTCCGTCTAGTCAAGGCTATGGTTTTCCAGTGTTCATGTATGAATATGAGAGTTGGACTATAAATAAAGCTGAGTGCTGAAGAATTGATGCTTTTGAAATGTGGTGTTGGAGAAGACTCTTGAGAGTTCTTTGGACTCAAGGAGATCCAATGAGTCTATCCTAAAGGAAATCAGTCCTGAATATTCATTGGAATGACTGAAGCTGAAGTTGAAACCCCACCACTTTGGCCACCTGATGTGAAGAACTGGCTCATTTGAAAAGACTCTGATGCTGGGAATGATTGAAGCAGGAGGAGAAGGGAACGACAGAGGATGAGATGGTTGGCATCACTGATTCAATGGACATGAGTTTAGTCAGCTTTGGGAGTGGTGATGGACAGGGAGGCCTGGCGTGCCGCAGTCCATGGGGTCACAGAGAGTCAGACACAACTGAGCGACTGAACTGAACTGAAAACCTCTGGTTAATCCTGTTATCTTAAAATGTAAACTATGGGAGTGGGTCTAGTAAGATCTTTGCAACCTTGAGACATTCTTTTGACTTATTGTAATAGCTAATTTTAAAAGTATATAACTCCCGTGCTAGCACTAGCAAGTGGGCTTTCTCTGCTCCCCTTCTGATATCTATGTCAGAAACTTTCTCTGTTCCTTTTCTTACTTTAATAAAACTCTGCTACACAAAAACAAATAAATAAATTTAGAAGAAATGTTTGGCTCAATGTATTGAAAGCTCATCAAACAGGTGCGAGCAGATTAGGATCATTATGCCTTCTTGATGGATTAAGCTCTTTACTATCACAGCATGTCTCTCTTTATTCTCAGTAATATTTCTTGTTCTGAAGTCTTCAGAGTCAGATATTGATGTGATTTCTTTGGTTCCCTTATAATTACTGTTTGCATTGTATGTCTTTTCTCCATCCTTTTATTTTGAGCAGTCTATGTCTTTATATTTAAAGTTGATTCCTTATACACAGCAAATAGCTGGTTCTTGCTTGTGGTTCACCTTGACAGTATCTGTCTCTTAGTGAAGTCCTTAGACCTTTCACATGTAATTACTTTAATGACTGTATATCTACTATCTTGCTATTTTTTTTTCTATTTAATCTTTGGGACCCCAAGAATTCTCCAGGCCAGAATACTGGAGTGGGTAATCTTTCCCTTCTTCAGGGGATCTTCCCAACCCAGGGATGAAACCCAGGTCTCCCGCATTGCAGGTGGATACTTTACCAGCTGAGCCACATGGGAAGCCCTTTATTTTATCTATATCTGCTCATTTTTCCTACTCATTCTGTCCTCTATTGGATTTCTTTTTTTAGTTTTCTATTTTTTCTGTTGGTTTTATTTTACCTTTAAATTTATCTATAACTTTTATCTTCCACTTTATTAAATGATATTGTACCATCTTATCATATAAGTATACTTCTTTTTTTATATAATGTTTTAATTTAAAATATTCACTTCATGTTATATCATTTACTTTGTCATGTTTTATTTTTTTGTTAGATGTGGAGCTTTAATCTTTAAAGAAACATTTTATTGATGTATGACTGATATACAAAGACTGTACATTTTTAATTGATACAGTTTGCTGAGTCTGAAGATAATTATACACCTGTGAGATTGTCACCACAATGTGTGTCAAAAACATATCCGTTACCTCTAAAAGTTTCTTTTTTATAGGTATTGCCTCTTTTGTAATAACATTCAGCATAAGACATACTCTCTAAACAAATTTCAAGTGTAAAATGCAGTATTGTTTACTATGGTCACCATGATGTATTAGAACTCCAGAGCTTTTCATCTTTTAATAGAAACTCCTTTGTCTAAACTAGTATCTCCCTGTTTTCCTCCCCCTCAGGCAACTGCTACTCTCCGTTTCTATGAGATTTTCTATGATTTTGACTATTTTAGATTTCTTGTATAAGTGATACCATGTAATATTTATTCTTCTGTGTCTGGTTTATTGCACTTAGTATAAAGTTCTCCAGGTTGCAGTATTTAAATGTTTCAGGGTGAATTTTTTTTAACTACTCACTTAGTTAATCTTTAAAGTTTATCTGAATTCAATTTGCTGTGAATCCCACCTCCTTCTACTTCCTGTTTATAAATTTTTTTAAAATTTTGTTGACAGTGTTTTGTTTTCTGAACTAGCACTTCAGTTTAGTAGATAACAATGCTATTTATAGGTACTGTTAAATGCTTTGTGCCTCATTGAAGTTTTCAGCCATAGATATTCTTTTCTGTTCTTAGTTAATGAAAGTTTTGTTTTTCAACAATGACTGTTTTTAAAGACTTTTCCCATGTATTGAGATAATCATATGTTTATTTTCTTGTATTTTGTTAGTAAAGTGAATTATATTGAATGATAGTCAAATTTCAAACCAATATTATATTTCTGGGTATCTTAAACTAGATCATCACTTTTGCTTCCTGTTTTTACATATTCTTGAATTTCTATTGCTGTTTTTAAAGGAATTTTTTATACTTCTTTTTAAGTGAAATTGGCTTAAAAAATTCCCTTATAATGATGCCTGTCAAATTTTAGAATGAAGTTTATTCTGGTTTCATTGGATGGAGGAATGCTCTTCCAGAAAGGGGAAGAAATATCAATCTCAGTCTTCAATGGCATTCTTACATGAAAGGAGTCACAGTTTTTTTTTATTTATGACTAGCTTTATCCAGTTCTTAATGGGGACTCTATTTTCTAGAGTCCATAATGTATAATATTTATAAATATTTAATTTTGTGCTTGAGAACTGGGAATTTATTTACTAAAGATAGAAGATGCCTAGATAAATTTATTAAGTTATAAATACAGACATATTTTGATAAATATACCAGATTGCTTTCTAAAAATTTATCAGCAATTTTTGACTAAAGAGAACTTCCGTATTTCCACATTTTCAGTCTTATTTTATTCCTTATCAGTATAACAGAGAACATAACACTTCTCTCTTGTTTTAAATTATATTTTTACTACCTAATAGATTGACTTTTTTTCTGTTTGTGTTTATCATTTGCATAGCTTTTCATGAAATTTGCTGCCTATGATATATGACTCATAAGTGTTCAGAAATAGTAAAATATGGTTGTCATTTGAGAATTAGGTTTTATAACATATATAATGTATAGAACATATGTCAATTCTCTTCAATTCAATTACAGTGACTCTTAGGCCAGTAAATTTTCATTTTAATCTGGTGAGAGGTATTAGCACACCCTGAAAAAGACTATATTTAGTCCTGAATATACAGGGAAATAAGAGAGGGAGTCACCAAGGCAAATCATAACAGTGCCCACCCCAACGTTGTTCAGGTGGTGTTTCCCTGTCAGGTTATCAGAGTATGATGATCTTGTGTCAATCAAGTAACCAACATAGCTTCACCAAAAGCACTAACTAATAATTCGATATCTATTCTAATTACAGTGCTGTGACTATTTGATTTATTTTATAATTACAATTTCAGTGGAACTTGACAAATTCCCCCAAGTTTCTTGCAATTATCAACAAGTTGGCATTTCTGGGTCTGTAAGTCTGTGGGCCAAAACTTGCACTAGGGCAATTCATTAAATTGGTATCAATTATGAGGTTTTCTGGTGGTTGGCCAGAAAAATGTGCTCTGCTGGTCATACCCTTCTGCAATTTGAATACAGAGTAAGTTCTGTGAGTCTTTGTTTCCTTAATGTTCAGTCATTTATATGAAGCCAGAGTTCTTTCTTAATCTCCTCTGACCACAACATCGGCATAAATTAAGTAAAAAAGTATTGAGCTACATTGAATTGAACAAAGCTGAACATTACCACACTGAGACTATTAACACTTCATATGTTTATAACATACCATTATAAACATATGTTTATGATGTCTATTATACCCTTCACTTGCTTTTATTATCTGGTAATGAGCTTTTTAATAGATATCTTGACTTCAGTTGAAATCTTTTACTGAACACGGAACTATGGCTTTGCCTCTTTTGTAAAACCTGTCATTTCTCATTTGAATAATATTCATATAGCCTGTTTTTAATAAATTTAAGTTTATTAAAGTGATATCCAATGAAGTAACCTCACACCCTCACGTGTGGACAACAAATGTGATAAGGAGATCAGATTGCTGCAGGGTACAAGGTCTCAAAGATGTGACTGAGGTAAGGACAATCTAGTTTTCCACTAGTTTCCTGTTTCATCACTCCAAATGCCTCATGTGTATCAAACAACAGTATAACTTACCTGAAAATCAGTGTTTTGAAGATTTTATCCTTTCTATGGCACTTACTGCATGTGCTTGTGTGACTAATAAGGGGCTGAATCAATTATGCTCACCTTCTTTATCACAGTCATTCCCTGATTTGGTGAGATGTTTCTGAAATTTCACTTAATTTTTTTTTAAAGTATAGGATATATTTCATAATTATTAATATGTGCACTTTCTGTGATTACTTTGAAATTTAAACACTCACATGAATTAAACAAATCACTGTCTATTTCAGTCAGTTCAGTTCAGTCGCTCAGTCGTGTCCGACCCCATGAACCACAGCACGCCAGGCCTCCCTGTCCATCACCAACTCCCGGAGTTCACTCAAACTCATGTCCATCGAGTCGGTGATGCCATCCAGCCACCTCATTCTCTGTCGTCCCCGTCTCCTCCTGCCCCCAATCGCTCCCAGCATCAGAGTCTTTTCCAATGAGTCAACTCGTTGCATGAGGTGGCCAAAGTATTGGAGTTTCAGCTTTAGCATCAGTCCTTCCAATGAACACCCAGGACTGACCTCCTTTAGAATGGACTGGTTGGATCTCCTTGCAGTCCAAGGGACTCTCAAGAGTCTTCTCCAGCACCCCAGTTCAAAAGCATCAATTCTTCAGCGATCAGCTTTCTTCACAGTCCAACTCTCACATCCATACATGACCACGGGAAAAACCATAGCCTTGACTAGACGGACCTTGGTTGGCAAAGTAATGTCTCTGCTTTTTAATATGCTATCTAGGCTGGTCATAACTTTCCTTCCAAGGAGCAAGCGTCTTTTAATTTCATGGCTGCAATCAGCCTGTTTAGATATCCTATAATTATTTTTAGCTGGTAGGTTTATTATCAATGATATAAATAAAATCTGTGAAGTGTTATGACAGTTGTCCCAGAAAGCATAAGACTACTCTTATAATTTGAATTATGGCCTTGGTGATGCTGCTGCTGCTAAGTCGCTTCAGTCGTGTCCGACTCTGTGCGACCCCATAGACGGCAGTCCACCAGGTTCTGCCCTCCCTGGGATTCTCCAGGCAAGAACACTAGAGTGGTTGCCATTTCCTTCTCCAATGCATGAAAGTGAAAAGTGAAAGTGAAGTCACTCAGCCATGTCCCACTCTTCGCGACCCCATGGACTGTCGCATACCAGGTCCTCGGTCCATGGGATTTTCCAGGCAAGAGTACTGGAGTGGGGTGCCATCGCCTTCTCCGTGGTGATGCTATTGATATGTTATTTGCTTCAAATTCAGAGCGTCAAAACTCAGTCCTATCATTAATACTATAGTATTTGGGGTATTTAAAATTTAACATAAATAATAAATATAATTTAAAATTTATGAACAGTATTGCCTTATTTATGAATGTGGAATATTTGCAACTACTTATAGGAATCAAGTTATTAGCTGAAATAATTATGAACTATAACTTATGAAAGCAATTTTCATTTAGCTTATAATGTCAAAGCAGTTTCTATTTTTAGCACTAAATTGCTTTCTATGCTACTCCAGTCAAGTTAGATGTGTTTGCTAATCTGATTTAATATGGAGATATCCTTAAAAGGTTGCAAGATTTTTTAACAAGACTTATATAAGGGACATTATAAATTTTAATATATGTAGCTACTGTTTGGGGGCTTCCCTTGTGTCTCAGACAGTAAAGAATCTGCCTGCAATGTGGGAGACCTGGGTTCAATACCTGGGCTGGGAAGATCCCCTGAAGATGGGCATAGCAACCCACTCCAGTATTCTGGCCTGGAGAATCAGAGGAGCCTGGCAGGCTCCATGGGGTCCCAGAGTCAGATACGACTGAGCAACTAAGCACAGCACAGCACAGTTACCCTTTCAGGGAAGATGAAGTGAGCCACAGAATATCAAAACTGGTAACATAATATGCGGTTCTGCATTGCATTTGCCAACTTTAGAGTGACAAATCAGGTCCTATAACCGGAAAGACTAATTATGATAGAAACATAGTGATAACAACTACACATGGGCATTACAAAGAACAAGAAGAAAGGACTTGTGTTGCTTCATCACAGTTGTCTAAAAGGCTTCCTTGGAATCCACATGTTGGTTCCTTAGTTTCTTCATGGCTTCCTTTACATCTTTATTCCTTAGGGTGTAAATCATAGGGTTAAGAAGAGGAGTGAATCCAGTAAAATATACAGAGATAAATTTATCAATTGTGAAGCTTTCAAAGGGCCAAATGTAGATAAAGATTAATGGGCCAAAGAACAGAACTACAACAGTAATGTGGGCAGACAGAGTGGAAAGTGCCCTGGATGTCCCACCAGAGGCTTGGCGATGGACAGTAGCAAGGATGATAGTGTAAGAAATGAGCAAAAGGAGAAAACAGATAAGTGACAACAGGCCACTATTTGTGAGCACCAGGATCTCTAAAACATAGGTGTCCAAGCAGGCAAGTTTAATCATGAGGGGGAGATCACAAAAGAAATTGTCTACCTTGTTGGGTCCACAGAAAGGAAGATCTATTCTGAATACCAGGTGACTGGCTGAGTGCAAGATGCCAATGGCCCAGGAGACCCCCACCAGGACAGTGCACAGTCTTCGGCTCAGGATGGTTATGTAATGCAGAGGTTTGCATATAGCGATATATCTATCATAGGCCATGGCAACAAGAAGTACCATCTCACTGCCCCCAAAAACATGCAAGAAAAAAATCTGTGACATGCATCCCTTGAAAGTGATGGTCTTGTGTTCACTGAGGAAATCTGCAATCACCTTGGGAGTGGCAAATGTAGCCTGACAGACATCAATGAAGGAGAGATTGCTAAGAAAAAAGTTCATTGGAGAATGCAATCGAGAGTCTGTAATCACTGTGAGAATGATAAGAATGTTTCCCAACACTGCAGCACCATAAAACACAGAGAAGACAAAGAAAAGGAAGAGCTGGAGTTCCCGAGAGCTAGACAGGCCCAACAAAATGAATTCAGTAACCACTGACTTATTGATCCATCCATTAACTGAATCCGGGCTGCTCAAGTTATTAAAGGGAAAAAAAAATTTATTTAAAAAAATAACAGATAAGGGTATTATTATTATTTCCAGGAATTTATATTTTTCTTGTGTTACATAACTATACAAATTGTCATTTACTTTTGCATTTATGGATTGGCTAGATAAAAGATGGATAAAGATTTACCCAATTAATAGTTGTCAATATGGAAGGAAGGGAAAATTTGATTTGATATTATATACCAATACACTTTTTATAGAAGTGTGCAAGATCTCAATAGCACTTTGAAAGTCCCATGTACCATACTTACACATTCAGATTACAAATTCAAAAGATGAATCTGATGCCTTTTACAGAATCTTGGAGGGACAAGAAATTTAGGCCAAGTGCAAAAAGATGAAAATCAGACCAGTTACTTTAGCAATGACATTGGAGAAATAAGTGAGATGTGTCCATGCATTTGAGAAAATCTGCAGTGATAATAAGAGAGAGAAATTAATTTGTAAGTTAAGCTACTATGAGTGACAAATTACTTTCACTTTTCTATATTAAAACAATTTGAGTTTTATATGATTTAGTAGTTAAAATGTTTTCCGAGAACCTCAGAAGCATATGTTCTTTTCAATCACTCTTTATTTCTCTCCATATGATCTCCTTTTCACAACAGTTGAATATAATATTATTTAATGAGACCTTTAAAGCACTTCAAAGATGGAACTGAATGTAATTTAATTACTGTGATATGTTTGTTCTTTAAACATATTTGTACCACTTATGTTTGCTGGTCATTTTTTAATCTCTTCTTTCTCTGATGAGTTTTTCACAATAACAAAAGTGTTTTTCCAAAGTCAACTGAAAACATAATTTATATATTAACTCAACAAATAATACAAATTGCCTGCTCTGCACCATTCAACCTTATGGAATCTGGAGCCAAAGCAATGCGAAAAAAAGGAGGGGAAATGTGCCCCACCTTCATTTGGTTATATCCTAAAGAAATGGTGGGACTGGCAGAGGCAATGGAGACAAAATATATATTATGTCATTTAGTGATAAGTGCTTCAGAGAAAATAAAGCAGGGCAAAGGAATATGGACTAACCAAGTGATCATAAAAGCCTCTCTGGGTAGGTTACGTTTCAGCAGCAACTAAAGAAAATGAAGAGCAAACCTTGAGGAAATCTACTTCAGACAAAAGGAATAGGAAACGTGCAATAAATTGTTTATGTGAAATAAGCATTCTCTTGAAAAACATCAGTATAATTTTGGCTGGTTTATTAGAAACTACATAATGGAAACTTAGCTTTTAACCTTACTATGAAATTGGCATAATCGACTTTTTTGAACAATAATCTGCCTCATAGGCTTAAACAATTTTAGAAAGCTGTTAATTCAGTCTCTTAATTGGGCTTCACTGGTGGCTCAGAGCTTAAAGGGTCTGCCTCCAATGCGGGAGACCCCGGTTCGATCCCTGGGTCGGGAAGATCCCCTGGAGAAGGAAATGGTAACCCACTCCAGTATTTTTGCCTGGCGAATCCCATGGACGGAGAAGCCTGGTAGGCTACAGTCCACGGGGTCGCAAAGAGTCAGACACGACTGAGCGACTAAACGGAACGGAATTCAGTCTTAAAATATGGACACACACTAAAAACCTAGTCTTTCTTGTTTTCTAAAAAGAAATATAGATATAAAATTGCATTCCAAATTCTATACATATACTTCTGTATACAGAATTTGAAAAGCAATTTATATTTTTATTTAAATGTGTGGTGATAATTGTGTCATTCAAAATAAAATTGAAATGATCTGTGATTTCTTGTAAGAACCCTTGAAATGAAGCTTATGGCCAGATCTCAGAAACTGGGAAAATTTTTCTGTGTCTGTAGTCACATTCAATGACAGCTGCATGAGATATATTGTATTATTTAGTAAAGGTAAGACATCCACATCCGCATTTTAAAATATAAAAATTACTAATTACTTTTTTGTGTTACTCATAGAATCTTATGCCTTTTAAAACATCTTCCTATAGTGTATCAATATATATACAAGGCTTGACAAGAGTTTTCGAAGTGATAAATGCAAAATCTATTGAGTTATTAAAATGACAATTTTTTGCCCAATTCTATTCTCTATCACCATATCTATTTTTTCAAAATAATTTAGCTATATGCTTACCTTCACCTGGTAAGCATCGACGTGTTAGCAGTGACAATAATCAAATAAGTCTAATGTTTTATTTCAGATTTTAGAATCTCATATACAAACTCCAAGCTTTTTTTTTAATTTAATTCTTTTATATTGGAGTATAGTTGACTTACAATATTGTGTTAGTTTCAGGTGTATAGCAAAGTGATTCAATTCTACATATACATATATCCATTTTTTTTTCATATTCTTGTCCCATATAGGCTATTACAGAATCTTGTCATCTCAATTCTATAAATACTTTAGCCCAGAATCCCTTTAACTCTGAATGCTAATATCTATATTTAATTTTTTGCTTCATGTGATTAAATTCCACATAACAGTTTTGAGCGAAATCACAGGGGAGCAATAATAGGTTGAAGAAAAGAAACCTCCAAAACCTATTGGCTTTTAAAAAAAAAAAAGAAAAGATTGAGTCACAAGAGCCCATAAGACAATATTTGAATACCATACTACATGCCCCCAAATCTCAGATAACCAATCCCATGGACTGCAATAGCCCATTAAAAAAAACTTCCTTTAGTGAGGTCATCTTGCTGTGGGAATTATTAACATACTTCAAGTTGTTTTTCTCAAAAACAAGATGATAAAAGCGTTTATTTGTCTATAATTGAAAGCAAAGTACATATCACAAGAGGGAAATGTAGTGACCTAGGAGTCTGCAACAGCAGTTACTCTTGTTTAACAAGCTGTCTCCCTCCATGTGCCTTTGTCTAAAGTGGCAAAGACAATAAACACCAGCCTAAATGCCCAGAGCAGGAATATGTATCATAAGAAGTATCAGTCTCCAATGGGCCTAAGATAATCAGAATCTTTTCTTTAATCCTTTGCTTTTATCTTTTTATGGAAATATCTATGATGAAGTTTTTGGAACTCCATATCTTATAATAAGCTACCCCTCAAAATCCAATATTTTCATTGTCTTTGCTCATTACTTAACCAAACATCAGAATCAAAAAGAAAGTCATTTGGGCATACAGTGGGTAAAACTGCTTAGATACACAAGTAGTTTGCTTTTGGATATTGTGGAAAGAGGTCTCAGAGCAGTGAAAGGACTGAAGTCTACAGAGAAGAGCAGGTGACAGCAAGAAAGGGAAACTTGGTGAGCCAATAAAGAAGCCCAGGTTTCTCTGAATTCTCTATTGATAGACCAGCTTCCTTCTTGATATCTTTCTCTTTAATATTTCACAGATATTTCAATTCTTCTGTTTCCAAACCTATTCCCCATCCCCAGCTAATGGCATTTCTTTTACCTCAGCATTTTCAGCCAGAAACTTAGTACCTTCTTTTTCCTCAGTCTTTTTCTATATACTACTTTGTATTCTTCCAAAATATTCCATTTATTAAATTATATTCATTATATTCATTTTAACTCCCCTGTCTAAACCGTCATCATTTTTCTCCTCAAATGTTTCAAGATCTTCTGATCATCTGAACTTTTACCATTGACTTTTTCAAATCGATTCCTCCAGTTTGATCTTTAAAAATAAAGTAAAACCATAAGTCATGCCAACCTTTAAAATAAAGCAGGCAGTTACCTTAAGGGTGTTTGCTTCAGTTCAGCTCAGTCACCCAGTCGTGTCCGACTCTTTGTGACCTGATGGACTGTAGCACCCCAGGCTTCCCTGTCCATCACCAACTCCTGGAGCCTACACAAACTCATGTCCATCACATTGGTGATGCCACCCAAGCATCTCATCCTCCATTGTCCCCTTTTTCTCCTGCCTTCAATCTTTCCCAGCATCAGGGTCTTTTCAAATGAGTCAGTTCTTCACATCAAGTGGCCAAAGTATTGTAGTTTCAGCTTCAGCGTCAGTCCTTCTAATGAATATTCAGGACTGATAACCTTTAGGATAGACTGGTTGGATCTCCTTGCAGTCTATGGGACACAAGAGTGTTCTCCAACACCACAGTTCAAAAGCATAAATTTTTCGGCACTCAGTTTTCTTTATAGTCCAACTCTCACATCCATACATGACTACTGGAAAAACCATACGTTTGACTAGATGGACCTTTGTTGGTAAAGGAACATCTCTGCTTTTTAAAATGCTATCTAGGTTGGTCATAACTTTTCTTCCAAGGAGTAAGTGTCCTTTAATTTTATGGCTGTAGTCACCATCTGCAGTGATTTTGGAGTCCAAAAATATAGAGTCTCTCACTGTTTCCATTGTTTCCCCATCTATTTGCCATGAAGTGACGGGACTGGATGCCATGGGTATTTGCTTACTGACTTATAAAACCTCTTTACAAATTAAAGATATTACCCCTGTAGATAATACTGCTTGTCACCTAATTTTTCTTTTGACTTTATTTGTGATAGAATTTTTTAAAAAAAGAAACTAAAACTTTTGTGGGAATTAACGCAGTCATATTTGCCAACTATTTTTTTAACTTTTTGACTTCTGAATTTTTTTATCAAACTCAATGTGACAGGTTGTGCCCAATCACTAAAATCCCAAGTAGACCCAACAATGATTAGAAAGTGGAAGAACGTGTCTCTGGTAGTACAAGGAACTGGCCAAATCAAATGACCACTCACAAATTCTAATTTCCCTCTTTCTCCTACTGTTCTCCCTCACCTCCATTTTTCCTTGTGTCACCTACCCCTCCTCTACCTCAGTATTTGACTATTGAGGATCAGAGCAGCTAAATGACAGTTTTTCAAGGGTACTATTGGCAACTCTCCATTTTCACCTGCAAGTCAGAGTTAAAAGGGAAAAAAATACTACGAACAATATCATGAATGCATTAATGGTTATTACATATTTAAAATGTTTTGGCACTATATAAAATTCGTTTAAAAAAAAAAAAGTCATGTTAAAGGAACATTACCATGTTTGATATTGTACAAATGAATTTGACCTGAACTCTAAAGTTCCAAGAATTCTTAGCTAATAATTAGTATCATGGTTCTAAAAGACTGTCTATATCTAAGAGTCAGCTGGCTCTGATTTATCATGCAGAGTTAATATCTAAACACACAGTCACTAAGTTATGTTTTAAAATATAATTAAAATACTGAACCCAATGTGATGACAATTGCAGGCTTTCTATTTTCTGTTAAGCAACTTTTTTCTTTGTAGAATACATTTAGTCTTTTTGTTATAAGGCCTTTTTCATAAGGCAAAGGGAGAAGTACATAAGAAACCTTTGGCCAGCGAATGAAACAATAATTTGTTGTTCAGTCACTAAGTCTCTTCTGACTCCTTGTGACCACATGGACTGCAGCATGCCAAGCTCCCCTGTACTTCATTATCTCCCATAGTTAGCTCAAACTCATGTCCATTGAGTCAGTGATGCCGTCCAACCATCTCATCCTCTGTTGTCCTCTTCTCCTCTTGCCCTCAATCTTTCCCAGCAGCAGGGTCTTTTTCAGATGATGTGTTGCTTCACATCAGGTGGCCAAAGTATTGGAGCTTCAGCTTCAGCATCAGTCCTTCCAATGAATATTCAGGGCTGATTTCCTTTAGGATTGACTGGTTTGATCTCCGTGCTGTCCAAGGACTCTCAAGAGTCTTCTCCAGCACAGATTTTAAAACCTTATTACCAGGTGGTGCTAGTGGTAAAGAACCTGATTGCCAATGCAGGAAATAATAAGAGATCTGGGTTCAATCCCTGGGTCAGGAAGATTCCCTGGAGAAGGGCGTGGCAATCTACTCCAATATCCTTGCCTGAAGAATCCCATGGACAGAGCAGCCTGGCAAGCCACAGTCCATAGTGTCGCAAAGAGCCGGACATGACTGAAGCGACTTAGCATGCTTGCAAAGCATTATTACAAGTACAAGAATTTTACATTCTCTCTTCTGTGTTCCAAGAAATAAGAAAGAATAGATCCGAGTTTCAAAAAAATTTTGTCATTTTTGTGCATTTGTATGTTTTAGGTACATAAGAAATTGACTTTTTCTGTGAATTTAAATATTCTATATCTGATGTATTTGCAGACAATTTCAAAGATATTTGCAATTTTTATGACTAATGTAGAACTCATTATAACTAACTTTTTCTACTTAAAAATAAGTAGACTAGGGAAATAGATAAGTATGCTGCTGATAGCAACAAATATCTAGAAAAAGTTTTGTAATGAATAGATATGTATATCAAATAATCTAGAAAAAACAGGAAATATTTATTGGGACATAGCAGCAGATAGGAAAAACTATAAATAACCAAAAATTTTCAATACATGAGGAAAAGATAAGCTAAAAATCATGCAAGAAATGTATACAAGTGAGGTGAAATCTATGTTTTAAAACAATGTTTTTCCACCATGTCAATTTATAGAAAAAAATATTATGAATAAGTTGATAGAGCCTAACAGAAACATAATTTACTTGCATGTTTTGATTACAAGACATAAAAATTACACAAGTTCAATTGAAGAGAATCACAAACTTAGTAACATGAATAGCTTTTTTTGTAGATTAGAATCTCTAAATTATTTATAAAATATTTTGAAAGGTTACTAAATATTTTCAAGAGAATTTGTACTTTAGAATTATGAAGTATGAAAAAGTGGTCAAAATTAAATAGCAAACCAAGAACTGGTTTTATGCAATTCCTTTGCAGTTGGGGAAAAAATCTAATTCTGTAATTGAATAACCCCAGTCATTAGCAAAAATAATTGGCTTGATGCTGTGATCCAGTAGGGGCTTTTCATTTCCATTGCATATTTATGTTCCTTCATGGTGTGTCCTAGTTTTTCCAGAAGCTCATATGACGGTTTCTCAATTTTCTCATGGCTGATTTAACATCTTCATTTCTCAGAGAGTAGATGATGGGATTCAACAGGGGTGTGCAAACAGTGTAAAACACAGAAAGGAACTTATCCAGCGAAAGTCTGCTAAAAGGCCATATATAAAAATAAATGCAAGGCCCAAAGAAAAGAATGACCACCGTGATATGGGAAGTTAATGTAGAAAGTGCCTTGGATGATCCGCTGGAGGAACGGTGACGGACAATGATCAAAATGACAGTGTAGGAAATAATTAAAGCCAGAAAACAGCTCAGTGACATCAGGCCACTGTTAGTTAGGGTCATAATTTCCATTTCGTAAGTATCCATGCAAGCCAACTCTACTACCAGGGGAAGGTCACAGAAGCTGTCTACCTCATTGGGGCCACAGAATGGCAGATCCACTGTAAAAGCCAAGTGGCTCACAGAATGAAGAATACCCACAGCCCAGGAAATAAACACAAAAATTATACATAGTCTTCGATTCATAATTGTGCTATAGTGTAGAGGCTTACAAATGGCTATAAATCTGTCACATGCCATAGCTACAAGCAACATCATCTCACTCCCAACAAAACTGTGAAGAAGGAATATTTGGGCCATGCAACCATCACAGGAAATAGTTTTGTGCTCCACAAAAAAGTCCACAAGCATCTTGGGGGTGGCAAATTTAGATTGGCAGATATCAATGAAAGATAGATTACTGAGCAGGAAGTACATAGGAGAGTTCAAATGGGCGTCAGAGGAAACAACAACAATAATCATGATGTTGCCCAGAACTGATGCCACATACACTATTGAGAAGATGGCAAAGAAGAAAAGCTGAAGTTCCCAAGAATTAGAGAGTCCCAGAAGCACAAACTCAGACACCATTGATTCATCTGTGTGAGCCATGTTTCCAATCTACTGTTACCTAAGTAAAAAAAGTCAGGAAAATGTCACAATGATTGACACTTATCTAGTATATATACCAAAGAAATATGATAAGTTTTCAATTAAAAGTTAACTTAATGAGACTATGTAAATAGTCAATAAACTAGTATTTAACATCTATGACTGCTGTGGAAAGCAGAAGTGAGAAACAAAGATAATTAGATATGGATCCTATCATAGACAGATAAGATATTCATATTAAAATTAAAAATATAAAATCAGAAACATGCAAACAATACCTGATGAAATAATACCATGCTGCTGCTGCTGCTGCTAAGTCGCTACAGTCGTGTCCGACTCTGTGCGACCCCATAGACGGCAGCCCACCAGGCTCTGCCATCCCTGGGATTCTCCAGGCAAGAACACTGGAGTGGGTTGCCATTTCCTTCTCCAAAATAATACCATAGATATTAGCAAAATGAAATTAACTATGCCAAAGTGGTAAGGTAACATATCATGGGGTATGTATCATTTTAGCTAAAACTATTTAAAAGCTTGTAATTTGCTAGGCAAAACTGAAGGAAAAGGCTATTTTAAGCATGGGGAATAGCAGAACTAAAGCTACAAGTGTGAAAACATGAAAGGCATACTCAGAGAGCCATGAGCTCAGTGGCTTGGCTGGAGGAGGGTGTGCTAAAGAACAGTAAAAATGAAGTTGGGAATGGTAGGTTAGGAGTAAATCATGGATTCAATTAGCCTTAAATGTAATTCTAGTGGGTTACATGAATGTTCTCCAAACTGAGAATCATAAAGTGACACTGCTTTAGAAAGCTTAATAGAAGCAATTTGTGACCATGTCGAAAGAAGAGGCAATGGTAATACTCTGAAAGTTTCTGTGAAAATCAAGAACGAGAACGTTCCTTTCATCCTTTGAACAATAGTTAATCAGAGTTCACCTTCTGTTGCATAAATACCAGCAGTGAATGAGTCACCTATGTGTCTTCAATCTCGTCCAACTCTGCCTTTTGTCTCTTCCCAAACATGCCTGACACACCTGGATTTATCAAAATCTGTTTGTTCTTTTGGAAATATTTTATATGACTATATGTGGTGCATTTTGAACACATAATAGATTTTTAAAAGAGAAAATTTAAGTAATGTGTTAATAGCCTCTAAAGTGATTTTTGACATTTTGCTTTATTACATTGGGCACCATGTGGGCAATTGATCCCAGAAGAAGACCCTGCACAACCTCTTGTGGATCAGAAGACATTTTTGGCTTTAGCCCTGTGTATCCAACACAACACAAGAGGTATTAATTTGTCACTATACCGATTGAAGTTCTACAGCCTGTATACTTCAGTGAAAGATATAACTGATACAACAGATATTTAAAAGCTTAAAAGCAAAACTGAACCAATAAATTAACCAATTAAAAATATTTACACTGTTAGAAGCTTTAATTTATGTGATTATAACCTGATTGCTGAGGCACTAAATTCTACCCTTTCAAAGAATACTCAGTGCATTTGATTTACAATCTCTAGTTTTAAGGGGAATCAGAAACTTAAGTTACTCAAGAATAGAAACAGATTAAAAAGGCAAGAACTGACCTCATTACAAACTTCCATTATGTGATTCTCTTCTCCATGTGGAAGATTTGGGCCAGTGTTGGCTTTTCTGAACATGTATTTACATGAGCGATGCAGAGAAGGAGACAAACAAACATTGGAAAGGAAAGAAATTCCATTTCTAAAACTAAAAATGATCCTACAAAGCTACAGTTATTAATTTTAAACATATAAAATTTGAGGCCATGATGGACTTCACATAACTTTCAGTCTCCTAGATAAAGCCTGACAAATATCATGATAATTTAGTGAAATAACATTAAAGAGAGAGAGAGGGAGAAAGGGAGAGAGAGAGATGAAGATAAGAAGAAAATAAGGAGGAGGAAGAGGAGAAAAGGGGGGCAGAAGAGGAGAAGGAGGAGAGTAGAAGGAAGAGGAGGAAGGGAAAGCATAGTGGTTAATAACCTGTAGTCAGTGGTATTTATTCAATATTTAAAGATCGTCTCATCTTTTAAAAAAGTATTTCTGAAATATCCAAATTTTCTACAAAGTATCTAATAGATGATAAGATTTGTCATTTCACTTTTCAAAATACAGGAAACAACTACAAAATCTTTTCCACCCTAGTTTCCTATGATTTCTTAATCCAAGTAGAATAGACTAGGGTCAATGCTATATCTCATTTTCTTCTTAATTTTTAAGGTAGTACCCATTAGTAAAAAAAAAAAAGAACAACTAACTTTTGTCACTTTTCAGCTGCGTGACTGCCTATGGAAGGTAGAACTAGATTATTTCCAAGGCTATTTTCATCTCTAAAATTCTAAGTTCAGAGGCGGTTATGTTATGGAAATATGTGGAGTTTATAAAAGTCACTCACAATTCCTTGGGCTAGGCACAGAGCACCAGAAAGTTATTAATGAATCATACACCTTTTCATTGTCAATGTACTTCAGAAGAAATGCTTTCGAAATGCAAAGTACGCTATAGGAGAATTTCCTCATTCTTGGTGTAAAACCAAGTTTGAGACACAGAAGTTGATGTTACATCCATAGCCATTTCTAAATTATGTTAATAGATCTCCAAAACCATAACATGCATAAATTTGTTTTCATTATTCAGTCTTACAATAGCTAATTACCTGTTTGCCTAACAGCAGAGCAAAAGCAGTAAAGAATACCCTTACTGGCCATTATATAGTTACACCTTCTTCATTCTAGGCAAATTGTGATAGCAAATAATCGTTTTAACAAATGGCCAATTATCTTCTGAATAGAAAGCATAAAAATGGCATATAAGGGACAGATAATGGTTATATCATACTTCCTTTTGTTTATCAAATATTAATCCTATTATTATCAACTTGGCTGCCCTTCATATTAAAAATATTTTCAATATACTCTTGACTTGATGCATTTAAACTTGTCCCTGAACTGAGCTGTGCAAAAGCATACCCCTCAGTTCTTGTCCTGAAGTAGTGAAGGCTCTGCTCCTCTTGTCCTAGACTATACAATTACAATATCTAAGGTAATGCAATATAAAGCTTTCCATCCTCAATCCAGGAAACTGATTTCTTTGGGGAAGTGAGAAATCACCCTTTAGAGATCTGATGTCATCCAACAGTGGGAGTAATCATGTTTTACAAAATAATTTTTCCAGGAGTGGAAAAGAAAGGAAAAAAGTTTATTACCAACGAGTTGGTGTGTATGAAAGCAACAGATAATTTATCTCTGATTCCTAGTCAGCAAAGTAATTTTTCAATTCCTAACTTTCTGTCGAGCGACTGAACTGAACTGAACTGAACTTTCTGTCAGTAACACAATCATCAGTCCAGTTCAGTTCAGTTGCAGTCATGTCTGACTCTTTGTGACCCCATGGACTGCAGCACGCCTGGCTTCCCTGTCCATCACAAACTCCTGGAGCCTGTTCAAACTCAGGTTCATCAAGTCGGTGATGCCATCCAACCATCTCATCCTCTGTCATCCCCTTCTCTTCCTGCCTTCAGTCTTTCTCAGCATCAGGGATCAGGATCTTTTTCCAGTGAGTCAGTTCTTCACATCAGGTAGCCAAAGTTTTGGAGTTTCAGCTTCAACATCCGTTCTTCCAATGAATATTCAGGACTGATTTCCTTTAGCATTGACTGGTCTGATCTATTTGCTCTCCAAGAAACTCTAAAGAGTATTCTCCAACATCACAGTTCAAAAGCATCAATTCTTCGGCACTCAGCTTTCTTTATGGTGCACCTATCACATCTATACAAGACTACTGGGAAAACCATAGCTTTGGCTATATGGACCTTTGTTGTCAAAGTAATGTCTGCTTTTTAACATGTTGTCTAGGTTGGTCATAGCTTTTCTTCCAAGGAGCAAGCATCTTTTAATTTCATGGCTGCAGTCACCATCTGCACTAATTTTGAAGCCCAAGAAAACAATCATACTGTCTTACAAATGATCACCCAGCCTCAGAGTGGTTTCCTCCAATCACAAGGAGCCCACTATTTCACAGGACACTTAGTCTATTGTTAGAGTGCTTAACTGGTTCTACCATCTGTAGTTTAATAAAGAAAACCTACTCCCACTTAAACATAATATCTCTTCAAATATTTTAAGGCACCCTCATATCTTCTACCGGAGAAGGCAATGGCAAGCCACTCCAGTACTCTTGCCTAGAAAATCCCATGGATGGAGGAGCCTGGTTGGCTGTAGTCCGTGGGGTCGCTAAGGGTCAGACACGACTGAGCGACTTCACTTTCACTTTTCACTTTCACACATTGGAGAAGGAAATGGCAACCCACTCCAGTGTTCTTGCCTGGAGAATCCCAGGGACGGGGGAGCCTGGTGGGCTTCCGTCTATGGGGTAGCACAGAGTCGGACACGACTGAAGTGACTTAGCAGTAGCATATCTTCTACATGAAAAATCTATTTCTCTCCCAAAATATTTCAACTGTCTGTGAAATGAAAATATCTCCTGTCATATCAATAAATAAGAAATGTTGAGTCGTCAGCGATTTCTGGGCTTCAAATGTGGATGAGGGCCCCCAAAACAGAGCAGAATGCCTGTGATCCAGCAGATGCCACCATCCTACCCCGTATGACAATCGCTGAAGAGCTGGGGGGATGCCAGAAATAGCCATTTGCCACACCTGCCACTCCATATGGTGAACAAGGAATTAAAGATGTAAACAACCTAGAAACAGAATTTGTCCCTAGATAGCTGAGATGCATATGAAAGCAATGAATTCAGTGAGCCTGAGCCTTGCATCTTCCCATGATATCTGGTTTTCCTTACTACTTAAAAATAGTCTTTGATGTTCAGACTGCTTACCCACTTTGCCGCAAACTTGTATATAGCCTGATTCCCTCTCCTGCCTCTTTGGAGAAGTTATCTCAGAGCTACTGAGATGCTGTCTCCCAGGCTTAGAGTCCTAAACATTCCCACCAAATAAAATAATTCTCTACTTTGAGTTTGTGACTATATTTTTTAGTGGACAAGTCTTTTCAACTGTATTTTATATAATACATTGTCTAGATTTCCAAAGGTTGTGATGTAGATGTAGGTTTTAAATGGTCATCTTTAAAGAAGGAGATTGAAATAGATTTCTCCTATCACTTTGCATGTGTATATGCTAAGTGTGTGTGTGTACTCAAACGCGAGTAAAATGTGCACATGCCTAAGGACACAAGAACAATGGCATGTACTGCAGCATTGATTGAAAGAGATCGGTACTGGAAACAACCCAAGTATCCATGAATTTGAGAGTAAAGATGTATAATGTTTTAGTGTGGTGGAATACATTCAGTGATTAAATTATTACACTATTTTTATAGATGAATATGTGTAAGATTAATAACCTGACAAGGGAAATATAAGATTGGTAAAATTATCAAGCACACATTTCTACAAACCAAACATATGGACACACCATATATGGACACACATTGACTAATATTAAAATGCACAACATGAAAGTTGTGAGTTACATTTTATTCAGGGACCTTACTGAAGACTATAGCCCAGGAGCGCTTTGCTTAGTTGCTCAGCCGAGTCCAACTCTTTGCAACTTCATGGACTGTAGCCCACCAGGCACCTCTGTCCATGGGGATTTTCCAGGGAAGAATACTGGAGTGGGTTGCTATGCACTCCTCCAGGGAATCTCACCAACCCAGGAATCGAACCACAAGCTCCGGCATTGCAGGCGGATTCTTTACCATCGGAGCCACCAGAAAAGCATGGAGAACAGCCCAGGAGACAGTGTCTCAAAGAGCTCTGAGGAATTGTCTGAAGAAGTGAGGGAGGAGCCAGAGTACAAATTTCTTTTGCTGAGAAAAACATGTGGTCAAACAAAATAGCAGATTACTGCTAATTACAAAGGAACAGACATATCAAATTAATGCTTTTAGTGCTTTTCTATGTGTGGAAAAATACAAGAAGCTGAGGTCATTGAAAACTGTCCTTCAAAGGGCATCTTGGCCATCTAGAGGTAGCATCCACAGCATCGCGTGCTGCCAGTGCTTCTCCATTCCGAGCCTCTCAGGCGCGCTGGCAGTAGGTGACTGCAGTGGTGAAGGTTTGATCCTTTCAGAGCTGATACAAAAGGCAACAATTTTTTTCTTTATACTAGGTTCTTATAATAGTAACTTTGCGCTTTGAATGGTCAGAATTAGTTTCTTTCGCTTGCAGGAAAAGAAAAAATGATTATCGTTAAAATAGCTGTAGGGAAGCACAATTTGCTACCCCAAAATATTCCTTTGGCATGAGAATTATTTTGAGATGAAGACAAGTAAGATGCAAAGACTCAGGAAGAAACTTTGATATTCCCTTTAACTGCCTCAAGAATGTAGACAGGATCTGTTTTAGGAAGGGAGCTTGATGGGCTTCCCAGCTGGTGGTAAATAATCCGCCTGCCAATGCAGAGACAGGTTTCCATTGTTGGGTTGGGAAGGATGGGTTCCATTCCTGGGTTGGAAAGATCCCCGGGAGAAGGGCACAGCAACCCACTCCAGTATTCTTGCCTGGAAAATCTCATGGACAGAGGAGCCTGGCGGGCTAGAGCCCATAGGGTTGCAAAGTCAGACACGACTGAAGTGACTTATCGCAGCACACTGTCACCTTGATAGCTATAATATGAACTAGGTGTATAGCCGGGAGGAACACAGCAAAGTCTGTTTGTTAAGATTCTTCTCAGTGTCCCATTGTCTCTGCACAGCTCAGCAAATATTCGTTTACCAAACATTTGCTTTTGTATTTCCATGTAAATTGCCTTCCTCTCACCATACCTCTATCCCCAACATCCTCTTTTCTCTTTAGCTGCAGGCAGTATTTAGGTGAAGGTTTTAGCCATTTTGGTGAGTTACCCAGGTTTCCAGGTCTCTCACATGTATGTATGTTACTAAATTTTGTTTGATTTTCTCCTGCTAAACTGTTAACTGATATAGCTTCTTTGTCAAGAAATAGACAAAGAAAGGACTTCCCGACATTTTTAAAAACTTTAAAAATGGTTCACATCAAAAATACACATATTTTTTTAAAAAAGGAAATGAGCTAAGGAAAAAATATGTGTGTGCTAAGTCATTCCAGTAGTGTCCAACTCTTTGCAACCCTATGACCTGTAGCTCACCAAGCTCCTCTGTCCATGGGATTCTCCAGGCAAGAATATTGGAGTGGGTTGCCATGCCCTCCTTCAGAAAGGAAAAATATACTTTTTATTAAAGGAATACTTGTAATTTTCTTCTAACCTTTCTTATTACCTTTTCTGATGAAAGGAATCACCAGACATAATTGTTACCATTGCTCTTTTTCTTGGCACACATTGGCTGGAAATTCTTCTAACTTATCTGAAATCGTATCCACTGCTAAGAAAGTTGTGAACTTCATCAACATTTAAAGGTAGGACTTTGAATTTGCAGCTCGTAAAGAGATTACATAAAGAATTAAGAACAAAATGTGTTTTTCTCTACTACAAGAAAAATTGCTGGCTTTCCAGACATTCTTTAAAAAAACTTAGTTGAGATATAGATAGCACTTTATATCTCCTTGAGCGAGACCTTGCAAAGATACTTTGTTCATTTACATACAATGTAAGTGAGGCCATGTGGAAAAATTCAAAATTTGGAGTCCTCTGACAGGAACATTTCTTCCTCTGTGAAATTAACTCTGGGAATTCAGACTCCATTTCTTAATATTTAGCATTTTATTTCAAGAAGTTCATTAAGATACAAATTTAAGATTAATTCAATGTTATATATGGCATAGAGATTTCAATGTCAAAAATTACCTACCAAATCAATTTACCCAAACTAAAAACCAATGCCTTCACATTACAATGTATAACTGAACAATAAAGTGCCACAATAAATAAAAAAAGCAAACAATAAAGTGCAAAATTAGAGTTTTCATTCTTAGCATAAAAGAGAGACTAATATTTCCATAATCTATTTGCCTTGTATGAATTGAGAGATTTGGGAAAGTAAAATTAGAAGGTCTAATCAACAGTAATAATTTTCCTAACTGTCCCCAGAGTCCAGGGTAGAGATCCATTTGTGGGGTCCTGATTGCTAACCAGGATGTATGTTTAACATTGATCATTATAACAAAGAACTTTGTATTTGGCCCACATACAAAGAGTGCTGCACAGCTCCTTATAGAACAGACTGAAAAGTCAGTGTTGAATTGGTCGGCTTTAAAGATTCTCCTGTCTTCTACAACTAGTAATTTCAGAGGAAACTGGCATTTCCTTAACTGATCAGAGAAAGCCCACTAAATATTTGAAAAGTAAACTTCCAGTTATATTTAGTTCCATACTTTAAAGCACTGTTAATTATTGGAAAATAATATGGGATAGGTATAATTGATATTGGAGGAGAAATCTCTTAACTGAAGAATCTTCACTTAATTTTATGCACTTATCTTAAATCAGTGAAGCTGCTGTCCTCTGGATGGGAAAATTCAGTTTCAGATTCTTGAACACTATTTGCCTATATTGATTCTTAGGCATGTAAATTAGGAAACTCATAAGATTTTTAAAATGTCTAAAGTTATCCCCACCAAAGAATCAGCTACTCATTCTTTTTTCCCATCCTATTTATATTTACCTATAACTAAAGCATCTATGCTATCTATATACAACCATCCCATAACTTATCTCCAGAACAAGTAGTCATGATTTTTTTTTTCAAATTCTTGGATATGTAACTTTTGCTAAAATGATATCAGGGAAAAAACTTAATATCCACTAAATATCTCTAAATCATCTTCTTCATTACTTTCACCACAGTTAAGATATACCACGCAAGCATGTTGAAAATATTTATAAACAGACTATTGATTTGTGGAATTTGAATGAATTTGGTCTTAATAAAGGGAATTCTTCACTATTACTGGCATTTCAGAAATTTTCTTGGGCCTCAAATAATGGGTCATAATTTTCCTCAAGGCAGTCTTCATATCTTTGTTCCTTAAATAATAGGGTTTAGAATGGGAGTGAAAATGGTATAAAATATGGCAAGAACTTTATCCACAGGGTAGGTGGTAAAGGGCCACACATAGATGAATATGCAAGGTCCAAAGACTACTATTACTACAGTAATATGGGCAGCCAGAGTAGAAAATGCTTTGGCCATTGCAGCAGCAGACTTAAACCAGACAGTGATGAGAATAATGATGTAAGAGCTGACCAAGAGTGAGAAAGTGCTTAAGGAAAGGATTCCACTATTGACTACAATCAGGATTTCAATGATGTAAGAGTCCAGGCAGGCAAGTTTGGTCACTCGAGGGAGGTCACAAAAAAAGCTGCCTACTACATTGGGCCCACAAAAAGGCAGATTCACAGTAAATGACAACTGGCTTAGTGTGTGCACCAAGCCCACAGCCCAGGAGATCATTACCGGAGCAGCGCACGTCCTTCGGCTCATGGTGACGACATAGTGCAGGGGTTTGCATATGGCTACGTATCTGTCGTAGGCCATGGAGACAAGTAGCGTCATCTCCCCTCCAGTGAAGAGGTGAGTGAAGAAAATCTGAGCTATGCAGCCACTGAAGGAGATGGTCTTGTGTTCACTCAGAAAATCAGCAATCATCTTAGGAGTAGCAAAGGAAGCCTGACAGATGTCCACAAAGGAAAGGTTTCCCAAGAGAAAGTACATGGGAGAGTGCAGGCTGTTGTCAGAAGTCACTGTGAGGATAATGAGAAGGTTTCCCAGCACAATGACCACATACACAGAGAAGAAAACAAAAAAGAAAATCTGGATCTCCTGAGAACTAGAGAGTCCCAGTAACACAAACTCAGACACCACCGATGAATTGACCTTATCCATGGATCCAGGCTGCAGACTTGCTCTGAAACAATCCTGAAGAAGGGAAATTGGGGGAATCAGAATTACACACTATAACACTTTTAATGTAAATGATTCTGAGATACCAGATATAATGCATATTTGCTGAATGAAAAATTTTGAAGAGACCATGATAATATATCTGAAGAATCAGAAGGAGCTTATGAGAATGTCCAAATAATTTTACCAGTCTCATTAGAATCCCTTGAGTTTTGGGATAGTCTTAATAATCTTTCACACAGTAGTAAAGAAGCTCATTCATGACCTAACTTATCATGATCACAATGTAAAAAAACTTTACTACTATTGCAGGAATAATAACAATTTAAACAGTTCCTACTAAGGAGATACTGTTGAATATATATTTTCCAAGTCTATAGTTGCAACCTAGACTGTCAATTACTCTTTTGCATAATTTCTTAAAATACATATTATAACTTTATCTTAATTATCTAAAACTCATCTTTGCTTAATAATTTAAAAACAAAACCTAAATTTTCCATTATGTTTCCTATAAAGATTAGACTTAGAATAATTTATGATCCCCTTGCCTAGGGTCCTCCATGAGATTATTAAGACAACTTCATAATTAAAGACTAGTTGTTTCAGCATAGAGAAATAAAAAATAATTGAATTATAAATGTCCCATGCTCCTTTAAATATATTTTATTTGGAATCAGAATAATCCTGAGAATTATTTCAAACTTGCATTTCATTTCTTCCCTGTAATAATATAGCCCTGCTATATAAATCCAATTCCATTGAACTGAAAAAAAAAAAACTTTTCAGGAAGCTCTATTTATAGCTGTATTTGTTCTCACAATTAACCATTGATCACATTTACAGTAATGAACCTTAGAGTGAGAAGTGATCTTACCCCCATGTAAGAGCATATATGTGTTCAACTGCCTATTTCATATAAGAAGTTAAAGTCTCACTCTGTCTCTGGGATATCGTCCTAGACTCTCAATCCCACCCTCTCTAGCTTTATTGAAAATAACTGATGAGTAAAACATAGTTAAGGTATACAGTGTGATATTTTGGTACCTGTATACACTGTGAAATTATTACCACAATCAAGCTAATATTAACATCAATTATGCCACGTAGTTATATTTTCATTTGTAAAACAATTAAAATCCAGGCTCGCAGCAAATTTTAAATTTATAATGCATTACTACTAACTATAGTCACCATGCTGTATGTTAGATCTCCAGAATTTATTCATCCTACATATCTGAAACTCTATACTTTTTGATCAATGCTCATTTAGATCCAGATGCAATCACAATCCACGCAGGGAAGCCCTCAAGTAGAAAATCATTTCCTATATTTTTATTGGAAGAATGTTCCGAGAAACATTTCAACTTATCCACGTTTTGTATATACATTATTGTGGACTTCTGGAGTCGAACTATTAAGAGAATCCATCTTAAAAAATTAAAAATTAAATGAATGTGTTAGTGACAACAGTGTTTATAACAGTATGTAATTGACAGTATTCTGAAATATACCATACATTATTTTATTACCTTTTCCATGTGGACTCACTTTCTTTCTGTTTCCCCATCTCTAAAGTTGTTCTTGCTCAAGTTTATGAACTTATACATAAAATGATGAACTCTACCTAGTGAAAATGTTTATTGTATGAATACAATGTGTATAAAGGGGTTCCCAGGTGCTGCTAGTGCTAAAGAACCTGCCTGCCAATGCATGAGACACAAGACACGGGTTTGATCCCTGGGTCAAGAAGATCCCCTGGAGGAATTAGTAATATTCCATTATATGGGCTTCCTGGTGGCTACTGGTAAAGAACCCGCCTGCCAATGCAGGAGATGGAGGCTCAATCCCTGGGTTGGGAAGATACCCTGGAGAAGGAAATCACAACCCAGTCCAATATTCTTGCCTGGGAAATCCCATGGACAGAGGAGCCTGGCGGCCTGTGATCCATAGGGTCACAAAGAGCTGGCCTTGACTGGCAACTGAGCACACAGCACAGTGTGTATCAATTATGAGAATAAGGTGCATTTCTGACTCACAACTTTTCTCCTCAATTCAACTGTTTCCCCTTCCAGGATTTTTCACTGTGTAACTGTCACTGTTATTCTTCCAGGCTGTAAACCTGGAAGATCCCCTGGAGAAGGAAATGGTAACCCACTCCAGTATTCTTGCCTGGAGAATCCCATGGATGGAGAAGCCTGGTAGGCTACAGTCCACGGGGTCGCAAAGAGTCGGACACGACTGAGCGACTGAACGGAACGGAACTGTCACTGTTATTCTTCCAGGCTGTAAACCTTACTTTTTCCTCTCTCTTCCACTTGTAACATCTCATTACTCGTTAAAGTGAAAAAATAAATTTTAAATTCTTTACCTTGACAACCAAGTATACATGGTTTCGTCTGGTTTTTATCTACACTGCTCTCTAGCAAAGACACACTCAATCATTTATTAAGCTGGTAAACACTACCTATTCATTTTTTCCTATCTTTCACAAATAGATGGTCTATTCCAATGCAAATGTCATCTCCTCAAAAAGTCTTCACAGAGCTTAAGCTGAAATTTCTCACCTCCTAATTTTGTTGAGGTGCTTTACTTTCATGTATATCATTGCTCTTTTAAGGTAAGAGTTTGTGGGTAGCTAACATTTCCCACCACATGGAGCGATGCTTGAATACTTGTGCATCTTATGTACAACTCACAGGATATAGTGCAGATATTCTGCATGGAATAGACTTTCCATAAACGCACTTAGTGCTGACTGAAATATATTCCACTCCATACCTATCATTTGCTTAGTATTTCTATCTTCTCATCTCCCTGTGCTCAGAGGCCTTCCCAGTAAATTGTCTGCAAAGCATAAACTGCCTACATAAACTTCATCTCCACACGGAACAAAAATACTTCATCTCATTAATGATACACGCTCATACTTGAGTTGTTAAAACCAGTGCCCATAATCAAACCAACAAATTCAAAGGGAATAAAATAATCCCTTTGGATTGCAGCATAGAGAAAATTACTTATTTTTTGTATTGGAAATAAACAGCAGTCTGTTTACCAAGCTTTTAAAAAGTGATAAAAAATAATGAGAATCTTAACAAGAAATTTGCACAGTATTTCTATAGGTTTAAATAAATCTTGTAAAACCCACTTTTACAGAGTGTAAAGTAAATCATTGATGCAAAGATATACAACCACAAAACTATAAGCTGAATTTGGTATTAACATTTCCACGATTTTTTTAATAGTTTTCCTTCATAGGCCTGTATCCACAAAGAAATATATAGCCTTGATTTTCATGTTTATTTATTCAGGTGCTAGGTAAGCATGCCATATTGGATTTTTTAAGGTACAATTGGAGTTTGTCATAATCTGCCCAAGAATACTTCACCTTCTTACATAATTTCTCAGAAATTCCTCCAAACCTGCTAAAACACACGAACATTCTCATCTTGACTCATTTTCTATTACTTCTAATACATTTTCCTCCCATCTGTGGATTCTCTTTGAGGCACAATGTAATAATGCAATACGTACCTGGACACAATCTATTTTTTAAAATGTACATTTTTGTTAGACATAACTACCTGATATAAGACATATCAGAGATGTAAATTGAACTCTTCAATTTTCTATTGTGGGATTAACTTTTTCCACCTGGTTATAGATGCCTTTTTCTCCTGTCAGATTGGAATAGTGGATGGTTTTATCTAAGTGACCAACTGAGGCTTTGGAGATGTAGCAATAGATAGCAAAGGTTCATCTTCCAATGGGTATTATTAATACTTTCCACTACATATTCCCTTTGGAACAAAGTAAATAGCATCCCACACTGCTGACAATTACAATGAGGGCCATAGAATCACAGGAGAAAAAGGGAGGGTCTTTCAGCCTTTGGGCAGTATACAGAGAAGAGGACAAAGAATAAGAACTTAAAGGATGTAGATTCTTGTTCCCAACTCTATTAATAACTAAGAATAAGTTATTAGGTAAAACATTTAACTCTGAGCCTCAGTTTACCCTTCTGTAAAACTATTTTAACATTTCAAGTATACTCAAAGAGAACTGTTAAATGTCTTTGTATAGTGTCCAACTTTGCCATATTTTAATGTTTTGCTATATTTCCTTCATCTTTATTAGTAATAAAACACTGTGAAAGGTAGCAAAATATACCACCCTGAAATATGCCACTTTGGCTTAAGAATCATTTTAATCTCAGGACACTTGAGAAGAAGCAGATATAAGCAAAGTTCTCTGTCCTCCCTATCTGCCTAAACCCAGGACATACATTTGTGTGGGTGTTCCCTTCTCCTTTCTACCAGGAAGGTCAGAAGTTAATCAGAGACAACTCTAGATCCTTACCAACTGAGATGACAGCAAGGAATCTACATAACAAACCTCACTAACCTTATTTAAAGCAGTCTGTTTAGCTCGCTTGTTTATAAATTGCTCTGACGGGTACCTGTTATACATTCTATTTGAGCAAAGACTTGAAGGGATTGGAATCATAAATACGTATATTCCTTGTTGGATGGGTTTCCACATGTTTTCCACAAATTTAGCCTCTGTTTATCCTCAGCTTAAAGGGAAACCAGTCTTCTCTTTATTTTGCACCCTCACTGTACTTGGCTTCTAACTCTTCAGAGAACCCAACCTCACTACCTGCCTACACGCCTGGAGAAATATTTGTACTTAGGGGCTCACCAGCCATATTCTTTTGGGTAAAACACAATTCCTGAATCTCAGTTTCTCCATTTGTATGTGGGAATGATGGTGAATCACTGGGCCTCATTCTCTACCTAAAAGCTAGTACCCATTTCTTCTAAGGTTACTAAAATAAAAGCACAATAAAAATCATGTGATGAGCATGACATCTTTAATGATAAGAGAGACTCAACCCACATTTTTTTTTGACAGGAAAGAAAAAATGAAGATGGGGGAACAACACCTCCTCAGGTCCAGTGGGGATAGAAGTCTGGTTTCTCAATACCCAAGAATAACTGAGGAGCTTCTAGTCATTGCTGGGTGGGAGAGAGTTCTGGCTCCTCCTGAGGTCTCCTTCAATACTACCTGGCTGGGAGGGATTGGAGGCTGATGCTGCTACCCACTTACACCAAGGGAGGAGGAACTGATTATAGTCTGACACAGATGAGAGCTCTGGCTCTTCTGACACCATCTCAGGAGGTGGGGGGATTTGGGTTCATTTTTACAGTTTGGGCAGGGATAGGAGTCTAAGCTATCCATTGGCCTTTGCTAGTGTGAAGTGGGATGAAAGATTTTTTGGTATGGTGTTTGGCTGGAGTAGAGAAATTATTTTGGAAGTTTTCTGTCTTGCCAGCTGCCTTCTTGGTTCTTCAGCTTGAATGAAGAAGATTTTGTTAGGATTTGTTTTTTTCTTTTCTCATTAGAGTTCCTGAGTTGTTGGCTTTTTAAGTTATATAATGTCATTCCTTGGGCCCCTATCCAGTCTCCCTTCTTATAATGTTCATTTTGTAGATTATGTCCACTATTATAATTGTATTTAGCAGGAGGACTATGGAAAATTATGTCTACACTTTTTACCCTAAGCAGAAGTCACCTGCTTTTACTTTATGATGGTAATATTTTCTCCTTTTTATTTGCTATATATATTTAGTCATTTTGAACATATTTCTTATATATCTAATAGATTTACTACTGATTTGAGGGGGAGGTTAATCTATTTTGTCTGCTGACTCTTGTTTACTGGGGATATGTTCCTCGTGTTTTGTGAGTTTGACTGTGAACTCAAACTCAGCAGGACTTCAGTTCAGTCCAGTCACTCAGTCATGTTTGACTCTTTGCGACCCCATGAACTGCAGCACGCCAGGCGTCCCTGTCCATCACCAACTCCTGAAGCTTGCTCAAACTCATGTCCATTGAGTCGGTTATGCCATCCAACCATCTCATCCTCTGTTGTCCCCTTCTCCTCCTGCCCTCAACCTTTCCCAGCATCAGGGTCTGTTCCAGTGAGTCAGCTCTTCGCATCAGGTGGGCAAAGTATTGGACTTTCAGCTTCAACATCAGTCCTTCCAATGAACACCCAGGACTGATCTCCTTTAGGATAATGAACTCGTTGGATCTCCTTGCAGTCCAAGGGACTCTCAAGAGTCTTCTCTAACATCACAGTTCAAAAGCATCAATTCTTCTGCGTTCCAAAGCAGGACTTCATGTGTCTAAATCCATATGATCCTTCAGAAACAATTTTGTTTTTGCTTTTCCAAAAGCCACCCAAACTTCATTGTCTCTTTGAGTTCTCAGTACTGAGTACTGTGCTGTGCTCAGTTGTGTCCGACTCTTTGCCACCCCATGAACAGTAGCCTGCCAGGCTCCTCTGTCCATGGGATTCTTCAGGAAGAATACTGGTGGAGGTTGCCACTTCCTCCTCCAGGGGATCCTCCTGACCCAGAGATAGAACTCATGTCTCCTTCATGTCCTGCACTGGCAGGCAGATTCTTCACCACTGCCCACCAGGGAAGCCCCTGAGTTCTCAATATCATATGTGATTTTATCAGGTAATTGTGTTCAAAATATACATAGCATATAAATTCAAACTCTAAACTTATATGTAGGTAATCCTACTATTGTAATTTCCAAGAGGAAGCCTTTTTATATCCATAAGTTCAGAGTGAAAACAGATATTTTGGTCTTTTCCTTGTGCTACTTAGTTTTCTCTGCTAGTCCATACTTTCACTGAAGTTCCCAGACCCAAACAGTCCTGCACAAACAAAATTTACCCCTGATAGCCAAGCACTGCCCATCATTTTCATGACCTACACTCACTTTCCATCAACATCCCCCTCCCAAAACTTCCACTATTTCAGATACTATGATGTCCTTCATTTCTGTTAAATAATACCAAAAACTCAAAAGTATTTTTATTATTTAAGTTTCAACAGTGTTGCCAATAGAGGTGTAAGCTTGGTTTTCTAATTCATAGATATTTTGTAAGGATGGAATGAGATGATATATAAAAGTACAATTTATAAACTTTATGTGATCATTGAATGTATGTTTTGCTTTATCATTCCCATTGTTGTATTACACACACCTAATTAGGTTATTATCTTTTAAGTCTGTGTTTCACAGAAGAATCAACAAAACCTTACAGAATGGTAAATTTATGGAGGAAAAATGAGTCTAAAACTGCTTAAAATATAATTGGCATTAAATCCTATTCCATACAATTATTTCTTCTATATATGGTATATCAAGAGCATAATTTGCCTTTGGTCATGGACTTTCTTTTAAAGACCAGAAGTCAGAAGTTAAATTCAGTATTATAACTTTCAAGTCATGTAATACTAAAACTCAAGTCACAAAACTGGGTGAATTTATTTTTCATAAAATTCTTGTCAGTAGCTACCATGAATCATGAGTCTTTATCAGCATGAGTTCCACAGGCCTACATGAGGATGAAAAGGTGCTCTTGCAAATTACCTTGGGCCAGAGACTGGAGGTAATTTGTTGGTTGGTCCCACCAGGTGAGATTCTCGTGAATCAGGCACTGATAGCAGAAATCCTAAGAACAGACAGCATGGAATTGATGAGCATATCCCACCCCAGAAACTAGGCTGCCTAGTTTCTGGCATGGACCCAATCAGGTCTCCTTTCAGAACCTGCAGTTGCCCTGTCTTGTGACTTCTGATTACACATGGGGTTGTTTCCACACTCATACCTGTGACTGAATTGAACAGCTGATTGCCTCACTCTACCTTATTTTACCTGATGAGGTCAAGCAAAGGTGTATTAACTGCAAGAAAAAAAAAAAAGAAGTTAAATTTACTTGAATCATTTCTTCTTCTTGCCAATTATGAGTGTGTTCAACTAAATTAATTTGTATGACACTCACTCTCAGTTTTCTAACTGGTGAAAGAAGGTTACATTATGAGTAAAAATTGAATATTAAATTTAAGTTCGAAAATGTAACCTTCTTTTGAAAATTCAAAATAATGATTTTATACTTTTAGAGAGCCTTAAAATATGTATTCTCAATTATGTTTTATTGGTCAACGTAAATTAAGAGGGCATGACATGGAGATAGGGAGGAGAATACATCGAGCAAAGTCACACATTTAACACTATCAGAAAAAAGTCCTCTCTTTATATATGGAGAGATGTCTGTTTTTGTATGTACTCTTTGAATCCCCAACTTTAAGTGTCAATTCTGAACTTTGATTTAATACACTGAAATATGTAAACATTACTTGTGGAGTCACATTTTAGTATTTGTAACATCGTTAAAGTAAATATGCAAATCTATTTGGTTTCTGAGTTCAGATGAGTTCTGCAACATAACCTATGTGCTCTTTGACCTCTAAGTTTGATTCGTTTGCAATGAGACTTTAGATTGCAAGAAATAATCTGCCAAAAAATTTATCTCAGTGTAATTAGTTCCTTAGTTCAGATAAATATAGCTAGAATAGCAAGGAATACAGTTGTTTGTGTTTGTATACATATATGAAGAAAGAAGAGACAGGGAATGAGGTCTACAATCAGAAGGACTTATTCTGTCAACTAAAATGGTGAGAACTGTGCCAAGTTTTCCTCATTTTCCTCAAGTAAAATTTATGACAATAATGATACCAGATAAAATGATGACTAGAAAATAACTGTAAATTAATTACTATCCTAAAACTTGAAAATACCATTTACATATTATACATATTGGTATTTTGTACATCTCCATATTTACCAAGTAGATTGGAAGAAGCTTGAATTTGATCACTTTTTTTTTAGGAAAAGAAGACTTTTATTGACGTATAGTTGATTCATAATATTATATTAGCTTCAGGAGTACAGCATACTGATTCAGTATTTTTACAGTTTATATCCCATTAGAAGTTATTACAGGATAATGGCTATAATACTCTGTACTATACAGTGCATCCTTGTTGTATATCTCTTTTATACACAGTCATTTGTGTATTTTTGGCTTCCCTGGTGGCTCAGACACCCTGCAATGCTGGAGACCTGGGTTGGATCCCTGGGTTGGGAAGATACCCTGGAGAAGGAAATGGCAACCCACTCCAATACTCTTGTCTGGAAAATTCCATGGATGGAGAAGCCTGGTAGGCTACAGTCCATGGAGTTGCAAAGAGTTGGACGCGACTGAACGACTTCACTTTCACACAGTCATTTGTATCTCTTAATTCCAGACCCCTAACAGGACCCTTTCCCATTTCTTCTCCCCACTCGTAATCACTAGTTTGCTTTCTATATCTGTGAGTGTGTTTCTGTTTTACTGTATGCCTTCATTTGTTTACTTTTTAAATACTGCACATAAATGATATCATAGTGTATTTGTTTTTCTGTGTCTAAGTTAAAGTTATTTTACTAAATGTAATATTCTCTAGGTCCATCCACATTGCTGCAAAAGACAGAATTTCATTCTTTTATATGGCTGAGTAATATTCCATTGCTTTATATATATATATATATATAAAACATCTTTTTTATTCATTTATCTATTGATGGACACTTGGATTACTTCTAATAATGGCTATTGTAAACAGGGTTACTATGAATATCAAGGTGTGTATATCTTTTTGAATTAGTCCTTTCATTTTTTCCAGATGTGTGTGTGTGTGTGTGTGTGTACAGTGGAATTGCTAAATCATATGGAAGTTCTATTTTTAGTTTTTTTTTTAATACTGTTTTTTACTGCACCAATTTACATTTTCATCAATAATCTACAAGGGTCCCCTTAGAAAAAGAAGACTTTCAATATTATGGTTGGTGTCCATAGTGCTGCTGCTGCTGCTGCTGCTAAGTCACTTCAGTCATGTCCGACTCTGTGCGACCCCATGGACTGTAGCCTACCAGGCTCCTCTGTCCATGGGATTTTCTAGGCAAGAGTACTGGAGTAGGTTGCCTTTACCTTCTCCATAGTAGGTTGCCTCAAAATGTGCCTCAGTGGCATACTGATTATTAAAGTTACTATTTTGATTCTTAAAGTTACTTAAGAAATGACCATTGCAAGAAGGACACTCTGACCCACATTTCTGTCTGCTGAAAGTATGAACTCTGTTATATGAGGGGTTGCACCCTCTATATCTGGAGGTAGAAAGACACACGTATCACCAAAGACAGGGAATTGGACCAAGAAGCCTACAGAAGCAAACCTTGTTACTTCTTTACTTTACTGTCCCAAGTGCAAACTCTGCTTAGATTCTTCACTAACTGGGCACCCAAATCCTAAGTTTCTTTGTCCTGTCAATTCCTCACAAATTTGTTGTTTTTTGTTTGTTTTTTGTCTATAATGTATAAAAGCTGCCTACTTTGGCCTCTTATTAGGTTTCATCTCTGTGAGAGCTTCATGTGGATGAATTAAAATGTGTTTCTTTTTCCCCTGTTAATCTTTGTGTCAGTTTTTTTTTACTAGTTTATCCACAAGACCTCACAAGGGGTAATAGGAAAAATACACCCCACCCCTTCCCAACATTATAAATAATTTTGCCATGAAATGTAATGTAATGTCACAAGCAAAAGACAGGGTGTCCTATTCTTCTATTATCTAAGATAGCTAGTTTGATGTTCTATAAGCAAAAGATAGGAAAAGGAAGAAAATGTGTCCGATGGTATCTGAGACACAGCAGTAATTCACAGAAGAGGGCACACCGACCTGGCTATCATCACGGGCTGTGTTCGCCGCAAAGGAGAACTGGAAGACCGCTGGGAACGCGCCTGTCGGTGCCCCAGTTTCTGCACTGCTGATATCACCTCCTTATTTCTCAAGGTGTAGATCAAGGGGTTTAAAAGAGGAGTAAAAACTGTATAAAATATTGAGAGGAGCTTATCCACTGGGAGACTGCTAAAGGCCAGGCGTAAATGAAGATGCAGGGCCCGAAGAGGAGGGTTGCTACGGCGATGTGGGCAGTCGGGGTGGCCCTTGCCTTGGCCATGCCCGCTGAGGAACGCCGCCGCACAGTGCCCAGGATGACCGTGCAGGAGACCAGCAAGAGCCCAAAGGAGCACACGGCCTTTAGAGCGCTGTCTGACAGCATCAGGACCTCCAGAGTGAAGGTGTCTGTGCAGGCAAGTGTGATAACCAGGGGAAGGTCACAGAGAACACTGTCCACTCTGTTGGGGCCACAGAATGGGAGGTTTACTGTGAAGACCAACTGACCGACTGAGTGCAGAACCCCAGTGAGCCAGGAGCCACCACGAAGCTGATGCGCTTGCGCACATTCATGATGGTGACATAATGCAGGGGCGACATATGGCCACGTATCTATCGTATGCCGTGGCCACAAGGAGCATCATCTCACCACCGGCAAAGACATGCAGGAAGAATATCTGGGCCATGCAGCCTTCAAAGGAGATGGTCTTGTGCTCCACGACGAAGTCAGCAATCATTTTGGGGGAAGCAAAGGTGGACAGACAGACGTCAGTGAAGGAGAGGTTACTGAGTAGAAAGTGCATGGGTGTGTGTAGGGAGGGTTCAGAGAAGATTGTGAGCACTATGAGCGGGTTCCCCAGCACAACAGATAAATAGAAAAGTGTAAAAAATGCAAAATAGAAAAGTTGTAGCTCTCGAGAACCTGAAAGACTGTGCAACACAAACTCAGTCACTCCTGAATTATTTTCTTGGTCCATGGTTTCAAATTTCTGAAACTGGGTCGGAAATGTTCCTGTAAAGTAAAATAGAAATATATCATAGGATTGGGAGAGAAAATGAGCAAGGCCAAGCTTGATGTCAAATCCCTCTCAACATACTTACATTCCTTATTAGCACATTAAATACATGTTGTATGCAATCATTTATTTTTTAATGACTGGATAACTTGGCGTTCATCTCTGCATTGGAGCATGATAGTTTTATTCTAAAAATAGAAGTTTACCAATCATCACAATTCCTGAAACAAGAAAGAAACTCTAGACTCATACTGACAGCTTTCAAATACTATGTCTTGTCATTTCTAGCAATATGACCTTGGGTATATTAATTAAACTCTCTGGGGTTCACTTTTTGCAACTGTAAACTGGAGAAAATAATAATGTATGACTCATAGGATTTTTGTAAAGATTAAAAGAATTACAAGTGTCCCTTGCTTATTGAAAGTTTGCTTTACAGAAAAAGACTTGTATTAGCGCCTGTGTTGCTAACTTAAATTCAAAGAAGACTTTTGCTTTTATAAAAAAAAGGATAAAAGCAAAAATAGTGTTTGGCGTTTATTTTACAGTGAGTTGTTATAGAGGTGTCAAGATCCATGAATAGCAAGAAGTGGCACTGCCAAGCTTCTTCCCAGGACGACACTTAGGTTCTTAGCATCTGGCCAGCATACCTGTGAACTGTATCTGGGAGTGTCTGTGTTTTATCTCAGGTCATTTGTGCATCCATTAGCAAGTTATGTCCTAAGGTAATTACTGCTTCACTTTATGCATTTTTGCTTGCAAATGTTTCGCTGATATGCCCTATTTTTGGATTGTAGGGAATATCTATATAATATTAATAGATAAAACACTTAATGTTAGCCCAAGTTCATGCACCTGACACACAGAGAGTTCAAACAAACCAAAATATCAGAGTTTGTAGCAGATAAAGCTTTACAGAAGGGCCATGAAAGGAGATGGGTGACTCAAGCCCAAAATAATAGGCACTTTTAAAAGCCAGATGAGGGAGAAGGGTCACACGGTTTGTGATCATCCATCTCATGCACAATCCTCTGATTGGCTGATGGCAAGGCAACAGGGCAGTGCCATAGGGGTTAACAATACCAGTCCTTAGGCTCCAGGAGGCCTGGGGCTATGTGCTCCTGGTCATCAAGTACTTAGCATCTTCCATTGGATAAAACAACTCAGGAAATGTGCATCAAATATTATTATCTAGGTACTTCAGAGAGCAGCTAAAGCAGAGGCTGTAGGGGAAGGCCTGTTGGGGAAGGCCTCATAAAGTCCACCTCTGTTAAACTTATAACAATACTTGGCCCATAAAAGCTATTCAACAGTTGTTAGGTACAATGCCTTTGTTTCATCTATGATAAAATATTTGCATGTGTTAATTAATGTAGTACGTAAATATCAAAGTGTGATATTTGATATCATCCCACTTAAGAGAATGGTTATTCCATGCACTTTAGTGGCACCTCTTTACACAAAGACCATTTTCCACCTTAGGCAAAATAATCAAAATAGTAAATAAAGTCTATCTTTGGAGAATTCCACAGACAAAGGAGCCTGGTGGGCTACAGGCTCTGTAGTCACAAAGAGTCAGACAAAACTGAGAGACTATCACTGCACTTCACTTAGTTCTTCTGTCTCTACTTTCCTTTGACCATCAACTCAGTGGACCTTTCCCCTTTTGACTGCTCCAACTTAAGAATTCAAGGTCATCACACTCCTTTCCACAGATACCTGGTAAAACCTGCAGGCAGATAAAGTAGTGTTCTTCACTGTCCAAACCTCTGTTTCTTTATCTGAAATTAAGGAAACTTTCTAGAGCAGTCTGAGACCCATGTACTAAAATCACCTGTATACAAAACTCTTGAAAATGTTATACTCACGGAAAAGCTTATAAAGGTCTACCCTAAAATGTTAACGGTGGTTATCTCTGAGTGAAAGAATGCAATAAATTTATTCCTTATACATTTTTATGTTTGCTGAAGTTTTTTGTTGTTGTTGTTGCTAGATTCACAGAAGGAGCCACAGGAAATTTCATTATTTTCTGCTCTTTATAAATTTTATCATTACTTCTTTATAATTTTTATCCTTTTACTCTTTCACTCTTCATTAGTTTTTTTCTCCCTAATTCCTTTTTTTAAAAATAATTTGATTTATTTATTTTTGTCTGTCCTGGGTCTTCATTGCTGCTTGGGCTTTTCTCTAGTTGCTGCCAGCAGGGGCTACTCTCTAGTTGCAATATGCAGGTCTCTCTTGCAGTGGCTTCTCCTAATGTGGAGCTCGGGCTTCAGGGTACTTGGGTTTCAGTAGCCGCAATGTGTGCGCTCAGTAGCTGTGGGTTCCGGGGCTATAGAGTACAGGTTCAATAGTTGTGGCCCATGGGCTTAGTTGCTCCATGGCTTGTGGGATCTTCCCAGATCAGGGATAGAACCTGTGTCTCCTACATTGACAGGTGAATTCTCTACCACTGAGCCACCAGGGAAGCCCCCCAACCCCCAATGCTAATTTCTTATATAGAACACTAAGCTTACAATTTTATCTATATTTTAACATGGTATTTATAACTAAAAATGTTCCCTGGAACTTTGGTAGCTGGTAAAGAATCTGCCTGCAATGAAGGAGACCCCAGTTCAATTCTTGGGTCAGAAAGTTCCTCTGGAGAAGAGATAAGATACCCACTTGAGTATTCTTGGGCTTCCCTGTTAACTTAGATGGTATACAATCCACCTGCAATGTGGGAGACTTGGGTTCAGTCCCTGGGTTGGGAAGATCCCCTGGAGAAGGGAATGACAACCCACTCCAGTATTGTTGCCTGGAGAATCCCATGGGTAGAGGAGCCTGGCAGGCTACAGTCTATGGGGTGGCAAAGAGTAGGACATGACTGAGTGACTAAGCATAGTACCCTATTTGTATTACCAAGCTCTAAATGTTTTTTTTCATTGCCATTATGTTTTTTTTTAAACTCATGAGTTACCTACAAAATTCTTTTTCTTATTTCCAAAGGCACAGGGTTCTATTTTTTTTTTTTTAAGGGGAAGGGGGTTGGGGAAGGGAAGACTATTATCATTTCATATTTTATTGAATTGTAATCAGATAATGCATTGTATAATAATAGAATTTCTTGTATTTATTGAGACTCTAAAGCCCACATGTTAATTACATTTTTGTAAATGGTATGTGAATTCCGGGAAAGAGCACACATTCTTTAGTTTTCAGGAGTCAGTGTTCTGTAGATGCTTCATTAACTATGCCAAAGCCTTTGACTGTGTGGATCACAATAAACTGTGGAAAATTCTGAAAGAGATGGGAATACCAGACCACCTGACCTGCCTCTTGAGAAACCTGTATGCAGATCAGGAAGCCACAGTCAGAACTGTACATGGAACAACAGACTGGTTCCAAATAGGAAAAGGAGTGCGTCAAGGCTGTATATTGTCACCTTGCTTATTTAACTTATAGGCAGCGTACATCATGAGGAACGCTGGGCTGGAAGAAGCACAAGCTGGAATCAAGATTGCTGGGAGAAATATCAATAATCTCAGATATGCAGATGACACTACCCTTATGGCAGAAAGTGAAGAGGAACTCAAAGGCCTCTTGATGAAAGTGAAAGAGGAGAGTGAAAATGTTGGCTTGAAGCTCAACATTCAGAAAACAAAGATCATGGCATCTGGTCCCATCACTGCATGGGAAATAGATGGAAAAACAGTGGAAACAGTGTCAGACTTTATTTTTTGGGGCTCCAAAATCACTGCAGATACTGATTGCAGCCATGAAATTAAAAGACGCTTACTCCTTGGAAGGAAAGTTATGACCAACCTTGATAATATATTAAAAAGCAGAGACATTACTTTGCCAACAAAGGTCCGTCTAGTCAAGGCTATGCTTTTTCCCGTGGTCATGTATGGATGTGAGAGTTGGACTGTGAAGAAAGCTGATCGCCAAAGAATTGATGCTTTTGAACTGTGGTGTTGGAGAAGACTCTTGAGAGTCCCTTGTACTGCAAGGAGATCCAACCAGTCCATTCTAAGGGAGATTGATCCTGGGTGTTCATTGGAAGGACTGATGCTAAAGCTGAAACTGCAATACTTTGGAAACCTCATGCGACGAGTTGACTCACTGGAAAAGACTCTGATGCTGGGAAAGTTTGGGGGTGGGAGGAGAAGGGGACAACCGAGAATGAGATGGCTGGATGGCATCACTGACTCTGTGGACACGAGTTTGAGTGAACTCCGGGAGTTGGTGATGGACAGGGAGGCCTGGCGTGCTGTGATTCATGGGGTCACGGAGAGTCGGACACGACTGAGCGACTGAACTGAACTGAACTGAGATGAATCTCTGCAGATTTTTTCCACAATTGTTGGAAAAACCATTTGATTTGTAAGTTATTGAGAAAGTATTTTTAAACAGCATCTTGGATTAAGAGAATTTGCATAGTCTTTGGAAATTAAGAAAAAGCTGAAAAGTTGGCATTTATTAATGCTTATATTACCATTCTTGTTTTGCTGTTGTTGGCAGGTGATTTATAAAGAAGATGGAGGCATTGCTACGTGAATTGGAAGTGCTGACTAGTACATTCAGTGGCAGAAGGTAACCTTTTTCCTCTTAAAGCAGACATTTTTAGAGTGCAGTCAGGTTAGAACATTAATGTGGATCAATGTTTGAAAGTTTATTTCATTATGAAACATTTTTACAACAATGAACAAGGAAATGAACCATTAGTCCAAGAGGCCAAAACTGTACTGTGGACAGATTACCTTATATAATTAGCCAGGAACAGCTATCCCCTAGGCCAATGGTCTCCAATGTTTTTGGCACCAGGAACTGATTTTATGGGAGACAGTTTTTCCACAAACAGGGGTTGGGGATGGTTTCAGGATGATTCAAATGCATTACATTTATTGTGCACTTTATTTTTATTGTCCTGGAGAAGGGAAAGGCAACCCACTCCAGTGTTCTTGGTCTTCCCTAGTGCATCAGACGGTAAAGAATTTGCCTGCAATTTGGGAGACCTGGGTTCAATCCCTGGGTTGGGAATGTACCCTGGAGAAGGGAACGGCAACCCACCCCAGTATTCTTGCCTGGAAAATTCCATTGACAGAGGAGCCTGGCTGGCTACAGTCCATGGGGTCACAAAGAGTCAGACACGACTGAGCGACTTTCACTCACTCTCGTTTCTGTCGTAATTACATCAGCTCCACCTCAGATCATCAGGCATTATCCCGAGTTTGAAGACACCTGCCCTAGACCACAGATAAAGGAGTAGTGGTCTGGTTCAGAGAAAGCCCTCAGTCTGTATAAATGTTTTTCTCCCCTTTCTTTTAGGGTGTGTGTGCTTTACTATTGAGATTTAGGTAAAACAGGCACAGAGAAAGGTCAATCTCTGCCTTGCTTGAGCTAGTTCACAATATATTCACCTATTTCCTTTTTTTTATTTTAGAGCAAAGAAGATCCATGTAGTCTCTTTGCAGAAAAATTATTTTAATTGCTTCAGTGCAGACTTAATTTTCTCCATTTGTGAAAGGCTGTGTGAAATGAGAGGTAGGGACAGCAGATACAAAATGACTCCAGGATCCAAATAGGATCTCTACTGATGAGGATAAGTTCTCAAGGGCTTCTGGGTTGAAGTTCTGTTTTTGATCTGAGAAGTAGTTATAATCGTGAGTGCCTTATATTTCACTAGGGTATGCATTTGTTGTATTTTTTAACCTTGGTTTTACTGTACAATAGAAAGGTTATGGTGATAAAATATGAATATTAGTATGACAGACATTATTGATTGACTCAGCCTCCAATCCATCCTCCTCCAGGATGTTTTCTGTTGCATAAAAAACTTGAAATCTATAAACTGCTGTTTTTAGTGAAGGTTTTCTGTGCAAATTAGGTTCCACCAATTAGATGCACCCACATGAGCTTAAGAAGGCTGGCTTGAGGCAGATGGTAGCACCAATGTAATCACTGCTGGTGAGCAAGATGATGAGATGCAAGAGAGAAGTAATTGTGGCAGCCTGGCCTGTATTCTAGTGACTTTGCACTAGCTGCATGGGTGTTGAGGACAGTGAGGCAGCGGCAGCAGCATAAGGATCGAAGCTTTTCACCTTTAAATCTCACTACTGGGGTCTATTCTGGAACCCAACAACACTAGTAGTAACCCCCAAGTCCTACTTCTCTGTTTGTTCCAGTGGTTTGGTAAATATCTAATGCAGTGATATGCCAGCTGGATGAAGCACAAGCTGGAATCAAGATTGCTGAGGGAAATATCAATAACCTCAGATATGCAGATGACACCTCTTTTATGGCAGAAAACAAAGAGGGACTGAAGAGCCTCTTGATGAAAGTGAAAGAGGAGAGTGAAAAAGTTGGCTTAAAATTCAACATTCAAAAAACTAAGATTATGGCACCCAGTCCCATCACTTCATGGCAAATAGATGCAGAAAAATGGAAACAATGAGAGACTTTATTTGGAGGGGCTCCAAAATCACTGCAGATGATGACTATAACCATGAAATTAAAAGACACTCGCTTCTTGGAAGAAAAGCTATGACCAAACTAGACAGCATATTAAAAAACAGAGACATTACTTTACCAACAAAAGTCCATCTAATCAAAGCTATGGTTTTTCCAGGAGTCATGTATGCATGTGAGAGATGAACTATAAAGAAAGCTGAACACCGAAGAATTGATGCTTTTGAACTGTGGTGTTGGAGAAGACTCTTGAGAGTCCCTTGGACTGCAAGGAGAGAGATCCAACCAGTCCCATCCTAAAGGAAATCAGTCCTGAATATTCATTGGAAGGACTGATGCTGAAGCTGAAACTCCAATACTTTGGCCACCTGATGCAAAGAGCTGACTCATTTGAAAAGACCCTGATGCTGGGAAAGATTGAAGGCAGGAGGAGAAGGGGACAACAAAGGATGAGATGGTTGGATGGCATCACCGACTCAATGGACATGAGTTTGAGTGAACTCCAGGAGTTGGTGATGGACAGGGAGGCCTGGTGTGCTGTGATTCATAGGGTCGCAAAGAGTCGGACACAACTGAGCGACTGAACTGAACTGAATGCAGTGATCCGCAACATTTTGGGCACCAGGGACTGATTTCATGGAAGACAGTTTTTCCACAGACCTGTTTGGGGAGCCGGGGGGTAGTTCAGGTGGTAATGCAAGCTATAGGAAGCAATGGGAACAGTGGTTTCTGTTTTCTTCACTGAAGGCTAAGTAATATAATTATACCAGACAAGATGAAAAAGTTAGTAGATACATATTTAATTGGATTAAAACAAATTTGTAAGTGTGCTTTCAAGCACTAGCATTTTCAGCCTAAGATACACTTTCTCCTTTCAGTTTCCTTTGGTGGGTGGTGGATGATGAAAAGGGGAAAACTGAACTTTTATTGATGGCTTCAGAGTCTTAGCACAATTACAAGGCAAAAACCAGGGTCAGGCAAATTGCTGATAGGCTAGAGATTAGTAGCCATAAAAAGGCTACGAGAGATAAGAAAAAACCTGGACCCTCTAGGCCTAAATATTTTCTTTAATAACAAAGCAAATTTTAAAGAGATAGTAAATGTAAATCTCCATACACTGGTAATGTAACTTACCAGAGTAAAATATAAAACACAAACATGATACTTTAGTACATGCTATTAATAGATGTTGGGATTCGTGAATGTGTATATGTATACATGTTTGTATTTAACAAAAATCAGAAAGAAGCAGATAAAATGTCAACTAAATTATACCAACAACCATACAGATTGCATCAACCCATGATCCATGTCATAGTTTCAAACTTATTTGGATGTCGGTTCTTCTGAATCCATCATAAGTTGTGCATATTTACCTCATGGTATAACTAATAGCATTGAACATAATTCACAATAAGAAGTACACTGATCTTTATAAATTAATCATCACTACTGGAGCAAATAAGAAAGACTGTCAAATTGCTCAGTGGATTTTATTGGCATCTGAGAGTAAAATATAAAAATGCAAGACGTTCACATGAATTATATTTACATGACTGCTTTTTCCTCCTTGTTTCCCATCTGGATGCTGCTGCTGCTGCTGCGTCACTTCAGTCGTGTCCGACTCTGTGTGACCCCATAGACAGAAGCCCACCAGGGTCCCCCGTCCCTGGGATTCTCCAGGCAAGAACACTGGAGTGGGTTGCCATTTCCTTCTCCAATGTGTGAAAGTGAAAAGTGAAAGTGAAGTCACTCAGTCGTGTCTGACTAGTAGCGACCCCACGGACTGCAGCCTACCAGGCTCCTCCATCCATGGGATTTTCTAGGCAAGAGTACCAGAGTGGCTTGCCATTGCCTTCTCCGATCTGGATGCATGCATCCAAAAATAACCAAGTAAAATAATAAGGAAAACATGGGAAGAGAATAGGGTTATTTCAACTTTCTTGTCAATTTTGCTTTAAGTGTTTTGTTTTAAAGTTCATTTGAAAAGCAAGGTTATTTTGCTTTTCATTGTTGTTGGTCATTGTTTAAGTTTGGAAACACATCTACAAAGAGTATAAACATGTTGAAATGATAGCATCTACCAAGAACTTCTTCCACTTGGCACCAGAGTCCAGTAATCGCATTATCCCATGCCTTTATCAATGCAGAAAAATTCTTCACATAAACACAAGTTCATATACAAGTTATACTTATCTAAGTTAGTATTCAGTAATCTGTGCATTTATCTATGTCTTCACATTAATAATACAGAGGATCAAACATCACCTTTCTTATTCCGGCCATAATTGTGGTGAAAATCCAGTCTAAGATCAATTATTTAATAATTATACATTGTATAGAAGCAATCACACAGTAGTAAAATAACAATTTAGAAGTTCTCTTGATTCACAAAAATTATTACCAGTGAGAAAAATAAGTTTCTAGAGGTTTGAATTAATATTAGAACCAGTGTAGTTTTCTAGTGGAAGATACTTTTAATTTTCCTAGTTAATTAACACACATTAATTTTATGTACATATATACAGACATAAGGAGCTTCCCTGGTAGCTCAGTGGTAAAGAATCCGCTTGCCAATACAGGAGATGTGGGTTCAATCCTTGGGTCGGGAAGATTCACTGGAGGAGGAAATGGCAACCCAGTATTCTTGCCTGGGAAATCCCATGGACAGAGGAGCTTGGCAGGCCATAGTCCATGGGGTCGCAAAGAGTCAGATACAACTTAGCAACTGGACAACAACAATAACAATACAGACACAAATATTTTAAATTTATAAAATAAAAATTTACCTGTCAAATTAAACATGTCAATTGTTAGCTTAGGAAAGTACCAAGTTCCTTAAAAATACCCAGAGTTGTTTAGAATTATATTTTAATAACATTTATTGAATGCATATTATTTGCTTTATATGAATAACTTCCTTTATTCCTTAAAAAACGCTGTGATGTAGGTACCATTACCATTTTACAGATGCAGAAACTGAGGCAAAGGTACGTTATGTATCTTGCCCAAGTTTACAGCACCAACAAACTGTAAAACAGGCATTTAACCCTGGTAGAAACATGCCCGAGTCTAACATTTTTGTAGAAGTCGAACCTCTACACCCAGGGTAGATCCAGGTTCTGCAGAGCCTAAAGTTTAGGTAATATAAGGTGACTTCTATAAGAAAAAAAGAGTCAAAATTAGTGAACAAGTTGTTGCTGGGATCCATTCCAGAGCTTTTGAAGAAAGGCATGCAGAGGAGGGGTCTAAACCTTAACCTTCAATGCAAATCCACCATCATCACACTGTATAATATTTTGAAATGTTCCTCAAATATTTTTAGAAGTATATAAAGTGTATATGATTTTTGGATTTTATTGTCATTAGTTCAGTTCAGTTCAGTATCTCAGTCGTGTCCAACTCTTTGCGACCCCATGAATCACAGCACGCCAGGCCTCCCTGTCCATCACCAACTCCCGGAGTTCACTCAAACACATATCCATCGAGTCGGTGATGCCATCCAGCCATCTCATTCTCTGTTGTCCCCACCTCCTCCTGCCCCCAATGCCTCCCAGCATCAGTCTTTTCCAGTGAGTCAACTCGTCGCATGAGGTGGCCAAAGTATTGGAGTTTCAGCATTAGCATCAGTCCTTCCAATGAATACCCAGGGTTGATCTCCTTTAGAATGGACTGGTTGGATCTCCTTGCAGTCCAAGGGACTCTCAAGAGTCTTCTCCAGCACCACAGTTTAAAAGCATCAATTCTTCGGCGATCAGCTTTCTTCACAGTCCAACTCTCACATCCATACATGACCACGGGAAAAACCATAGCCTTGACTAGATGGACCTTGGTTGGCAAAGTAATGTCTCTGCTTTTTTAATATGCTATCTAGGTTGGTCATAACTTTCCTTTATATCCAATTCCTTAGTGTTTTACAATTTACATTTTGTCATTTCATCTAGACATGACTTTTACAGTTTTTTTTTTTCACCTGCATTTGATAATATTGCTTAATTGTACTAAACAGCTTTTACAGTTTTTAAGAACTCATAGGTTTGGTATTGCCAAGCTTCCCAAACACCTAAGGGAATATGAAGTTGTTTGTCAACATACTCTTCTTGTAAATTCTCCATGTCCCTATGTTCCCTTAAATGTGTTATTGGAAATTCAGATCATTTAAAGCTATCCTCAACCTGTTATGTTTATACTGGTTTCTCTTCATCTAGCCTGCTTTATAAAACATTATTTCTGCCTTTAGATACCCTAGTGGCAAATGGCACCATCTTACCTGTTTTAGGAGCCTGTGGCCATTAGACTGTATTTACCCTTGGTTCAAGAGTGTCAGCAGCATGTTGAGGAGACACGGCAATAAAATAATCCACCAGTGGCTCCTAGTTAAGTTTTTAGTGTTTATGTAATGTGTAGAAGTATCCTGTATGATGACTCCTCATGCTGAGCAATCAGAGAAAGTGGTAGTTCTCTTTATATATGGAAGTTGTCCAGAGGCTATCTATGGTCGTTTTCATTCTCAGCTAGAAAAACTTACTATCAATCCAAGTACTCAATCTCATTATTGACTTGCCTTACAGAGTTACCTGCTGATGAGTTATACTGTTGAGAGTTTGGCAAATGTCCTTGGGTTTTAGAATTATCCACATAAGCACTGAAGATTGATGGCATCCCTTTAAAAAGACTCCATAGTTTTATCTTGCAAAAAGCAGTTCATTTAAAAACATAATTCCTGTTCAAATAAAGATATTATTTGAAAGCATTACTTGGAGCATTTCTAAAACAACAGATAGAAAAATTCTATATAAATGAGTTCTTTAATCCTGAACATATTTGCACATGTAACTGAAACAGAGAAAATTTATGCATACAACCAAAATTTGTCCATCTGTATCCTTATTTCAAATAGAATTAAGCTATGACTTTACAGCTATAGACACACTTTATTCTTGTGTTAATAATGCAGATGATTTTATTCAACAATTTCAAAAATGCCTAGTTTAAACACAATATCACACTTTTAAACTGTAAGCATCCCTTAGTTTAATACTTTAATTAATAAAATTAAAAACACACACTAAGGAAGAAAAACATATTTCTCATCATTTGGCTTAAAATGAAAAGTTAAGAATTTCATTTTCTTAAATTCTCTCTTGTTAGTGGTATTTAATGCATATATAATTCTTGGTTTTCTCTGTTTGTTTAATAATGGCAGGAAAGAATAACAACTTGATATTTATCAAACACTATGGTGGTAACTGATCTTTCCTCTTGTAAATACAAATTGGATAATATATTGAACACCATATTTTATATGTATAACTCAGTAAATTCCAAATAACAGTTAATTCTTTAAGATTTGCCATCAACTAAGCCAATGATTTGCAAAGTAAAGCATCCAGGAGATACCATGACTTTCAATGCCTGCATTTCCAGTATCTGCCAGCAGGTGGTAATGATACCTTGTGTACTGTCAGTCTAATTTTGAACCTGCTGCTGCTGCTGCTAAGTCGCTTCAGTCGTGTCCGACTCTGTGCGACCCCACAGACGGCAGCCCAGCAGGCTCCGCCGTTCCTGGGATTCCCCAGGCAAGAAAACTGGAGTGGGCTGCCATTTCCTTCTCCAATGCATGAAAGTGAAAAGTAAAAGTGAAGTCGCTCAGTCGTGTCCGACTCTTAGAACCTAGCACTTACTTAAGAGTATTAGAAAAAACAAAACAAAAAACTTTCCTGACAGAAATATATTTATTATATTGACAATGTATTACTAAATCACAGATTTCTTATTTTTGCATCCAAATATTAAGAGGAAGAAGCAATTTGACAAAAGTGTAAAACAATATAATACTTTAAAGAAAAGCATAAGCTTTCCATTAATTCCCTATCATATACTGTATCTTTCATTTCATTCCAGGTTCGACTTTCCAGGCATTAAACTGACATTAGGGTCTGTATGAAGCAAAGTGTACTCTTTTGAAACTCATTTCATAATATCTTCTACTGGCAGAATTTTCTGGCCTCTTTTTTCAGTCTGTATTATGAGAAGGAGTTATCATGAATGTGTTTCTTATTAGCTAAAAGTGAGTGTCTGCTTACAGCACTCACTTTGGACTTCATCAACATTTATGATGAAATACACTCAGACTTTCTCTGATAGAACTCACAAATCTGTTTAAATGTTAAGGAGTCATGTTAGGAATGTGCACAGATAATCACTGTTGATTGATCAGAGGCGACTCCTACAGCAGTACTGAATCTGTAAGGCGTACAGAAACTTACTAATTGTCATACTTTACAGTTCTCTGAGTAACTCAGTTGTTAGTTGTATGTAAATGTCATTATCTTCTAGTTATCTTTTGATCAATACTTCCTCTTCTCATTTTCTATTCCTCTTTTCCAATGAATAGAATGCTAATATTGAATTTCCTAACTGAAGCAATCACTCTTGACATTTTTATAGATATTCTTTGCATCTGGAAAAATTTGCTTCTGCCAGCTTGCTTTTCTGAAATTTAAAATGTATTTAATATAAATACATGTATGAGGATAGTTTTAACGTGAACTTGTGATTTCACAAATTTTGGCAGTTTCAAGTTGATAATAACTTGAGAAATAAAAGCCTAACGTGTACTGTGTGCACAAAAAAATGTGGCAATTAATACCCAGGAATAAAACTAGATGTTAAAACTAAAAATATTGCAATGGAGTTGCCTTGTTAGAATTTAGAAGCTTATTCTTCAGTTTCCTCATGGCTGTTTTCACTTCCTGATTTCTCAAAGTATAGATTACTGGGTTCAGAATGGGAGTAAAGATGGTATAAAACACAGATAGAATCTTGTCTATCAGAAAACTGCTTAGTGGCCACATATAGATGAAGACGCAGGGCCCAAAGAACATGAAGACAACAATGAAATGAGCTGTGCAGGTAGAAAGAACTTTAGACGTTCCTTTTGAAGAATGATTTCTGATAGTAACCAAGACAATAACATAAGAACTGAATAGAAGAATAAAGCAGGACAAGGCAATGATGCCACTTGTTGAGATCATAAAGAGGCCCAGGACATAAGTATTTACACATGCTAGTTGGATCACCACAGGAAGGTCACAGAAAAAGCTATCTACCTGATTGGGACCACAGAGTGGCAATGTGAGAGCGAATATGGCCTGGCTCAGTGAATGCATGACTCCTACAACCCAGGAAGCCACCACAAGGGCCACACTCATCTGGGGACTTATGATTGAAGCATAGTGGAGAGGCTTGCATATTGCAATATACCTATCAAAAGACATAGCCATTAGTAAAATAATCTCAGTGCCGTAAAAAGGTGTAGAAAAAACATCTGGGTGATGCAGCCATCAAAGGAGATGGTTTTGTGTCCACTGAGGTAGTCTGTAATCATCTTAGGGGTTGCAAAGGAAGCAAGAGACATATCAATGAAGGAAAGGTTGGTGAGCAGGAAGTACATGGGGGCGTGCAGATGAGAGTCACTGTGATGACTATGAGGCTATTACCCACCATTGTCGCCACATAAAACAGCGAAAACACCACGAAGAAAAATGTCTGTAGCTTCCAGGATTTAGAGAGTCCTAGCAAAACAAAATCAGAAACTGTAGACTCGTTCGCCACATCCATCGTCCTGACTGATAGTTGGAAATCTGCATCAAAGGAAAAGAAAAACAAATTCAAGATAAAATATGATTCTATTGAAGCAAAGGCTCTATTTCCCAGATTCATTTTCATAGACTTTGTTTCCTCTAGGAAAACTTATCTTTAGTATTCTTTCCACCTTCATTGGCTATATTGATTTGAAAGGTAGGATATTAGGGATCATGGTGAAATACCACTTAAGTCATAGATGTTGAAAACAGCACTTTCCTTCCTAGTGCTAATGGACAATCCAAATGAGATTAGCCTGTGTAATTTTAAAGATAAGAACTCACATTAAGGAAGCACTTACTCTGGGCTGATTGTGTGTTAAATGCATGCACACACACACACACACACACACACACACACACAGGTTTAGTCATTTAGAAACTTATCCATACTGAAAGTATGGATTTCCATAAATAAAATTATCCATAGTGAAACAACATTAAAAATTATATCACATATAAGTGACATGGGCTCTTAAGCAACATTATGGACAGACTTAAGTTGACAGTTGCAAAACTCTTATAAATTTATAAACAATCATTAACATATTTATGGGTAAAATTCATCTGATTGAGACCTACCAGAAACACTAAGAAAGTTAGTTTTGTTGATATTTACCCAAACTAAGAAGCCTTATAAGTCAGCAAAAACAAGACTGGGAGCTGACTGTCACTCAGATCATGAACTCCTTATTGCCAAATTCAGACTTAAATTGAAGAAAGTAGGGAAAACCACTAGACCACTCAGGTATGACCTAAATCAAATCCCTTATGATTATAGGTAGAAGTGAGAAATAGATTCAAGGGGTAAGATCTGATAAACAGAGTGCCTGAAGAACTATGGATGGAGGTTCATGACATTGTACAGGAGGCAGTGATCAAAACCAACCCCAAGAAAAAGAAATGCAAAAGGCAAAATGGTTGTCTGAGGAGGCATTACAAATAGCTACGAAAAGCAGAGAAGCAAAAGGCAGAGGAGAAAAGGAAGGATATACCCATTTGAATGCAGAGTTCCAAAGAATAGCAAAGAGAGATAAGAAAACCTTCCTCAAAGATCAATGCAAAGAAATAGAGGAAAACAATAGAATGGGAAAGGCTAGAGATCTCTTCAAGAAAATTAGAGATACTGAGGGAACATTCCATGCAAAGACGGGCACAGTAAAGAACAGAAATAGTATGGACCTAAGAGAAGCAGAAGTTATTAAGAAGACGTGGCAAGAATACACAGATGAACATTACAAAAAAAAAGATCTTCATGACACAGATAATCATGATGGTATGATCACTCACCTAGAGCCAGACATCCTGGAATGCAAAGTCAAGTTTTCCTTAGGAAGCATTCTATGAACAAAGCTAGCAGAGGCGATGGAATTCCAGTTGGGCTATTTCAAATCCTGAAAGATGATGCTGTGAAAGTGCTGCACTCAATATGCCAGGAAATTTGGAAAACTCAGCAGTGGCCACAGGACTGGAAGGTCAGTTTTCATTCCAACCACAAAGAAAAGCAATGCCAAAGAATGCTCAAACTACTGCACAATTGCACTAATCTTTCATGCTAGCAGAGTAATGATCAAAATTCTCCAAGCCAGGATTCAATAGCACATGAACCGTGAACTTCCAGACGTTCAAGCTGGATTTACAAAAGGCAGAGGAAGCAGAAGTCCACTGGATCATCAAAAAAGCAAGAGAGTTCCAGAAAAACATTTGCTTCTGTTTTATTGACTATGCCAAAGTCTTCGACTGTGTGGATCACAACAAACTGTGGAAAATTCTTAATGAGACGGGAATACTAGACCACCTGACCTACCTCTTGAGAAACCTGTATGCAGGTCAGGAAGCATCAGTTAGAACTGGACATGGAACAACAGACTGGTTCCAAATAGGGAAAGAAGTACATCAAGGCTGTGCATTGTCACCCTGCTAATTTAACTTATATGCAGAGTACATCATGAGAAATGCTGGACTGGATTAAGCACAAGCTGGAATCAAGATTGCTGGAAGAAACATCAATAACCTCAGATATGCAGATGACACCACCCTTATGGCAGAGAGGGGAAAAGAACTAAAGAGCCTCTTGATGAAGGTGAAAGAAGAGAGTGAAAAGTTGGCTTAAAACTCAACATTCAGAAAACTAAGATCATGGCATCTGGTCCCATCACTTCATGGCAAATAGATGGGGAAACAGTGGAAACAGTGACAGACTTCATTTTTCTGGGCTCCAAAATCACTGCAGACGGTGACTGCATTCATGAAATTAAAAGATGCTTACTCCTTGGAAAGAAAGTTATGACCAACCTAGATAGCATATTAAAAAGCAGAGACATTACTTTGCCAACAAAGGTCCGTCTAGTCAAAGCTATGGTTTTTCCAGTAGTCATGTGTGAATGTGAGAGCTGATCTATAAAGAAAGCTGAGCACCAAAGAACTAGTGCTTTTGAACTGTGGTGTTAGAGAAGACTCTTGAGAGTCCCTTGGACTGCAAGGAAATCCAACCAGTCCATCCTAAAGGAAATCAGGCCTGAATATTCATTGGAAGGACTGATTTAGCTGAAAACTTTGGCCACCTTATGTGATGAACTGACTCATTTGAAAAGACTCTGATGCTGAGAAAGATTGAAGGCAGGAGGAGAAAGGGACAACAGAGGATAAGATGGTTGGATGGCATCACCAACTCGATGTACATGAGTTTGAGCAAGCTTCAGGGTGGTGATGAACAGTCTATGGTGTCACAAAGAGCGACTGAACTGAACTGAGCTGAAGAAGACTGAGTATCAAGTATATTGCAGCATAGCCATTATCCCAAAGAAAGGCATTCAACTGCTTCTTTATTTCTTTTTTTCCTTAAATAGGAGTATGTTCCTCCTACAAATATTTGTAATCACATGATTAAATGACTTAAAATTTTACCTTGTCTTCTAAAGGATACGTCTCTTAAGGCTTAGTCCCACTTGTATTTGAATTCTCCCTTCGTATATGCCAACATATGCAAACTGTTTTAATGATCTAACCCTCCAGAGTTAGAAGGTGGAAGTAGGAAAGACACAGGGAAAAAAAAAGAAAAGCGCACCTTTGCTTACCAGATCTATAGCGGAATCAGGGCTTTATAGTATACACAGTGTCAAGTGACTGAGCGATTGAATGTGGAGGAGTTAGTTTTAAATATAAATAAATGACCGAGGAGAATCATTAGCTGTGTAGCAGCTGTAGATAAAATGGAAGTTGTAGGGACTTGGGAATTGACCAAGAAATCATATTTCAATGGGATATTTTGAACAACAAAAGTGGTATGATTTAGTTCACAACAGGAAGATATATTAATTTTCTCATGGGAATTTACAATGATTGTTTTTACCTGCACCTGAGAGATTCAGGGGATGGAAGTTGGGAAAGCCAACATTTAGAAGGTAGAAGGAGATGTCAACAAATTTTAATTAGCACTCTTGATTATCTAACCTTGTTCTAGAGGTCATGGGAGAATAAAATCCAGGAACATTTGCTTCTGCTTTAAGTAATGCATAATTTTTTGGAGTTACTGAACACTCATAAATAAAACAATTTGTGAAACAACGTAGTCAAATATATCAAGTTTTCAACCTATTCTTAGAGATAAAGAGTAAACTGGATTTTAGATAAGGGAAAAATTGTGGTGTGTGTGCTTAATCAATCAAGAAAATGTTCTTACAAAAGAAATATCATGAAGTTGACCTATAATGAAAACTTAAATTTTGTTTGGTAAGGGAAAAAAGTATGTGGGAAATAAAATAGTGGAAGTTATTTGCAGGAACAAGATATTCAGTTAGCAGTTTAGAAGAATAAGAATGCCACTCTAAAATAGAACTTGATGTTAAAGACAACAAAGGCTCATTGTAAGACTATAGGCAGAGTTATGGTGATAGTTACTTGGAATTCTTATTTTATTTATCCCAATAACATACACGTTGCTAATACTTTAATCAAAGGGATCTCTCTATACCTATTTAATTCAATAATTTCCTGCCTTCAAATTCTCTCTTCTCAAATCATCTGTATAAATCCTTAAAAAATAAGAATTCCAAGTAACTATCATTATGAGTTATTTATTAATTGAACAATAGGCTATCTTATTCTACTTAGTTCATCTCTTCAGAGACCCTCCATTGCTGTAAAAGGAGTATAATTCCCACTTTTTTTTTTTTAACTAAAGCCTTGGAAACATGACTTATTTATTCAAAATAATATGGGCAGAAGTTTTGTGCCAGATGTGCCACATTTGAGCAGAAGCTTTAAGATTCAATGCATAATTCCCCTCTTGCTCTTTATCCATCTTCCTGGGTCCAAGGATGAAAAGATGATGGGGACCAGACTGTGCTCATAGATAAAAAGACACAATACTGTAAACAAGTTCATTATCTCCTAATTGTTGTATACATTTAGCATCATGCTAATCATTATACCAGCAGGCTTAATTTATTATAAAACTAATATGAAATTTCAAAGAACTTAAGATCACAGAAACAATGTGAACAGAACAAATTTGCTAGGCTCACAAAATCTGTTTTCAGCACTTATTATAAAGCCATAGTAATCATTATTGTGTTTGCCTACAAAATAGATGCATGGAACAGAATGGAAAGTCCAGAAGAATTTCACATATGTGATAACTGATTTTCAAAAAAGGTACCAAAATAATTCAATAGGAAAGAAGAGCCCTTTTAGCAAAGGACTGTATAACAATTGTTTTTTGTTATTGGATATCTGTATGGAAAGGGGCTTCCCCAGTGGCTCAGTGGTAAAGGACCTGCCTGCAATGCAAGAGACACAGGAGATGCGGGTTGGATCCCTGGGTCAGGAAAATCCCCTGGATGAGGGCATGGCAACCCACTCCAGCATTGTTGCCTAGATAATCCCATGGACAGAGGAGCCTGGTGGGCTACAGGGTTGCAAAGAGTCAGACACGACTGGAGAAACTAAGCACGCATACACATCTATATGAAAAATGAATAAATAACTTCAATCCTTGTCTGTAACTTTATGCAAAAAGTATTTTGAAATATCTCCAGTAAATTAATAAGAAAAAAATTCAATAGGGAAAAAAATTGGCCAAAACCCCCCCCAAAAAAAACTAAATAAGTAATTCCTAGAATAAATTATACCTAATAACAAACAAACCTATGAAAAATATTTAACCTCATTAATGGCCAGGGAACTGCATATTAAAATAAAAATCAATGCCATTTTTTCTCATCAAATTCATCAAAATTTAGAAGAATATTTAAGGATATTTTGTATCATGGACAGGGCTTCCCAGGTGGTACTAGTAGTAAAGAACCTACCTGCCAATGCAGAAGACATAAGAGATGGGGGTTTGATCTCTGGATGGGGAAGATTCCCTGAAGGAGGGCATGGCAACCCACTTCAGTATTCTTGCCTGGAGAATCCCCATGGACAGAGGATCCTGGCAGGCTATAGTCCGTAGTATCACAGAGTCAGATATGACTGAAGCGACTTAGCACACACGCATATCATTGATGAATGTATTAACTGCAGTGTTAAAAACAAACAAACCCAATATCTTGGCAATAACTTCTAAAATTAAAATATACTTTTCTTCAACGTCATTTGACTCATAAGTCTTTCTTTTGAGAATCAATTCATGGAAATAAAAGCAGTGATCCTTTAAACTATGACAAAAATATTTATTTTAACAGAGTAAGCAGTGGGAAAAATAAGGGAAAAAAATCTGATTACCTATTAGTAGAGGAATTATTTAAGTTCCAGAATACCCTTACATTAAAAAATACAGCTGTCATGAAAAGAAATACTTGAATTTGAATACACTGCATTGTCTACAATAAACCATCAAGTGAAAAGCACACTGGTTGGTCACGTGCATGATAGGATCTTAATTTCGTGAAAATCAGACTGTACAGAGTAGACTGACAATGGCCACGTCAGGGACTGAGAACAAAGAAGTTGATGCGTTTCCGTCTTTATATGTATTTGGGTATTTTTCACTTCTTACTAATTTTTTTTGCAGTAAAATACACATAATATAAAATTTATCTTTAGTGATATTTAGTATATTCTGATTACTGTGCAATTATCACCACCATCTAGTTCCAGAACATTTTTTTGTCAATGACTGGCACTATCCCCTTGCATGTTCCAGAATATTTTATCAAAAAGGAAAACTTGTATTTATTGAGCAAACACTCCCAAATCTCCTTTCCCCAGGCCCTTACCATCAGTAATCTGTTTTCTGAATGCGTTTGTCTATTCCTGACATTTCATACAAATGGAATAATATAATATGCAGCCTTTTGTGTCAAAAACTTGTACATAAATGTTTGTAGTAGCACTATTCACAACAGCCAAAATATGGAAACATCTATAAACTGATAAATGAATAAACTATATGTTGGATAGCCATACAATGGAATATTCAGTTCAGTCCAGTTCAGTCACTCAGTCGTGTCCGACTCTCCGCGACCCCATGAATCACAGCACGCCAGGCCTCCCTGTCCATCACCAACTCCTGGAGTTCACTCAAACTCACATCCACAGAGTCGGTGATGCCATCCAGCCATCTCATTCTCAGTCCTCCCCTTCTCCTCCCACCCCCAACCCCTCCCAGCATCAGAGTCTTTTCCAGTGAGTCAACTCGTTGCATGAGGTGGCCAAAGTATTGCACTTTCAGCTTTAGCATCAGTCCCTCCAATGAACACCCAGGATTGATCTCCTTTAGAATGGACTGGTTGGATCTCCTTGCGGTACAAGGGACTCTCAAGAGTCTTCTCCAACACCACAGTTCAAAAGCATCAATTCTTCGGTGATCAGCTTTCTTCACAGTCCAACTCTCACATCCATACATGACCACGGGAAAAACCATAGCCTTGACTAGATGGACCTTTGTGGGCAAAGTAATGTCTCTGCTTTTTAATATACTATCAAGGTTGGTCATAACTTTCATTCCAAGGAGTAAGCGTCTTTTAATTTCATGGCTGCAGTCACCATCTGCAGTGATTTTGGAGTCCAGAAAAATAAAGTCTGACACTGTTTCCACTGTTTTTCCATCTATTTCCCAAGAACTGATGGGACCAGATCCCATGATCTTTGTTTTCTGAATGTTGAGCTTCAAGTCAACCTTTTCACTCTCCTCTTTCACTTTCATCAAGAGGCTTTTGAGTTCCTCTTCACTTTTTGCCATAAGGGTAGTGTCATCTGCATATCTGAGGTTATTGATATTTCTCCCAGCAATCTTGATTCCAGCTTGTGCTTCTTCCAGCCCAGCATTCCTCATGATGTACTCTGCATAGAAGTTAAATAAGCAGGGTGACAATATACAGCCTTGACTTACTCCTTTTCCTATTTGGAACCAGTCTGTTGTTCCATGTACAATTCTGACTGTTGCTTCCTGACCTGCATAAAGGTTTTTCAAGAGGCAGGTCAGGTGGTCTGGGATTCCCATCTCTTTCAGAATGTTCCACAGTTTATTGTGATCCACACAGTCAAAGGCTTTGGCATAGTCAATGAAGCAGAAATAGATGTTTTTCTGGAATTCTCTTGCTTTCTCCATGATCCAGCGGATGTTGGCAATTTGATCTCTGGTGCCTCTGCCTTTTCTAAAACCTGCTTGAGCATCTGGGAGTTCACGGTTCACATATTGCTGAAGCCTGGCTTGGAGAATTTTGAGCATGACTTTACTAGCGTGTGAGATGAGTGCAATTGTATGGTAGTTTGAGCATTCTTTGTCATTGCCTTTCTTTGGGATTGGAATGAAGACTGACCTTTTCCAGTCCTGTGGCCACTGCTGAGTTTTCCAAATTTGCTGGCATACTGAGTGCAGCACTCTCACAACATCATCATTCAAGATTTGAAATAGCTCAACTGGAATTCCATCACCTCCACTAGTTTGTTCGTAGTGATGCTTTCTAAGGCCCACTTGATTTCACATTCCAAGATGTCTGGCTCTAGGTCAGTGATCACGTTATCGTGACTATCTTGGTCGGGAAGATCTTTTTTGTACAGTTCTTCTGTGTATTCTTGCCACCTCTTCTTAATATCTTCTGCTTCTGTTAGGTCCATACCATTTCTGTCCTTTATCGAGCCCATCATTGCATGAAATTTTCCTTTGGAACCTCTAATTTTCTTGAAGAGGTCTCTTGTTTTTCCTATTCTGTTGTTTTCCTCTATTTCTTTGCATTGATCACTGAGGAAGGCTTTCTTATCTCTCCTTGCTATTCTTTGGAACTATGCATTCAGATGCTTATATTCTTCCTTTTCTCCTTTGCTTTTCACTTCTCTTCTTTTCACAGCTATCTGTAAGGCCTCCTCACACAACCATTTCACATTTTTGCATTTCTTTTCCATGGGGATGGTCTTGGTCCCTGTCTCCTGTACAATGTCATGAACCTCCATCCAGAGTTCATCAGGCACTCTATCAGATCTAGTCCCTTAAATCTATTTCTCACTTCCACTGTATAATCATAAGGGATTTGATTTAGGTCATATCTGAATGGTCTAGTGGTTTTCCCTACTTTCTTCAATTTAATTCTGAATTTGGCAATAAGGAGTTCATGATCTGAGTCACAATCAGCTCCTGGTCTTGTTTTTGCTAACTATATACAGCTTCTCCATCTTTGGCTGCAAAGAATATAATCCATCTGATTTCGGTGTTGACCATCTGGTGATGTCCGTGTGTAGAGTCTTCTCTTGTGTTGTTGGAAGAGGGTGTTTGCTATGACCAGTGCATTCTCTTGGCAAAACTCTATTAGCCTTTGCCCTGCTTCATTCCGTGCTCCAAGGCCAAATTTGCCTGTTACTCCAGGTATTTTTGACTTCCTACTTTTGTATTCCAGTCCCCTATAATGAAAAGGACATCTTTTTTGGGTGTTAGTTCTAAAAGGTCTTGTAGGTCATCATAGAACCGTTCAACTTTGGCTTCTTCAGCATTACTGGTTGGGGCATAGGCCTGGATTACTGTAATATTGAATGGTTTACCAATGGAATATTATTTGGCCATGAAATGGAATGAGGTATAAAATAGTGATACATGCTACAACCTGAATGAACCTTGAAAACATTGCAAGAAGTCACATGTGTTACTCTTGAAACTACAGTTGACCCTGGAACAACATGGGGGTTAGGAGCAAGAAGTCAAAAATTTGTGTGTATCTTGATAGTAAGCCCTCTGTGTCCACCATTCAACATCCATGGATTCAACCAACCTCGAATCGTGTAGTGTTCTCATATTTACTACTGAAAAACATTCACACATAAATGGACTTTGACAGTTCAAACCTGTGTTGTTCAAGGGTCAACTATGTAACTATGTGAGTGTGTGTGTATAAAGAAATGTATATTGGAGGTGAACAGACTGAAAAAACAACTCTTCTAGGATATTAAGAGAAATGGGACGCAGGCAAATCTCTGCCTCCAATAAGGAGAGAAATACAGGCAATACAGGAGTCACCAGTTATAAGAGCAAATACTCTTAGATAGAAATGGCCAGGTAACCAGGACAGGGTGGGAAAATTTGAACTGTAATTGACTAATTGTGGAGGCTCAGTATGGACAACTTTGAGTGTTAAAAACTAGAGGACCTGATCACAGGAGCAAAATTTTGTATTATTTATCTCCAAGAGTTAGACTAGATTCTCACAGTATATCAGAGAAAAATGCCCTCCAGCTTGCAGCAGAGGGGGAGAGGGAAAAGAACCATTTTGAAATATGTCAGAGCACACATACACACGTTAACAATGTCTGCCCCAGGAGAAACCATTTAGCCAGAGTCTAACCTGATAGGATATTATCAGAGCCCAGCTGACCTAAAGGATGAGGAATACCACATCTCTAGTCAGCTTTGGCCTTCCATATGAGAGAAAGGAAAATCTCAACTCTAGCTCACTCTAGACTTTCTATCCCACCCAGTTCAGTTCAGTTCAGTTCAGTCGCTCAGTCGTGTCCGACTCTCCGCGACCCCATGAATCACAGAACGCCAGGCCTCCCTGTCCATCACCAATCCCGGAGTTCACTCAAACACATGTCCATCAAGTCGGTGATGCCATCCAGCCATCTCATTCTCGGTCGTCCACTTCTCCTCCCGCCCCCAACCCCTCCCAGCATCAGAGTCTTTTCCAGTGAGTCAACTCGTCGCATGAGGTGGCCAAAGTATTGGAGTTTCAGCTTTAGCATCAGTCCTTCCAATGAACACCCAGGATTGATCTCCCTTAGAATGGACTGGTTGGATCTCCTTGCGGTACAAGGGACTCTCAAGAGTCTTCTCCAACACCACAGTTCAAAAGCATCGATTCTTTGGTGATCAGCTTTCTTCACAGTCCAACTCTCACATCCATACATGACCACGGGAAAGACCATAGCCTTGACTAGACGGACCTTTGTGGGCAAAGTAA